>NC_087161.1:5857500-5860000 GCF_035594125.1 Scylla paramamosain
CATTAAAAACGTGTGTTCCTTACTTTACTACTCATCTCTCTCTCTCTCTCTCTCTCTCTCTCTCTCTCTCTCTCTCTCTCTCTCTCTCTCTCTCTCTCTCTCCTCATCTCCCTCACCCTCTTCCCTCTCCCTCCCTCCCTTCATCCATCTCCCTCTCTCCCTCTCCCTCTCCCTCTCACCCTCCCACTCTCCACAGGACCAGTAAGGGAGAGAAGGCTGGAGAGGAGAGGTGAAACTGTGTTTGGAAAAATACCTGTACTGTGGGGCGTGTGGCTACTGCAGGTGCGTGGCAGGTGGTGGTGGTGGTGGTGGTGGTGGTGGTGGTGGTGGCAAGGAAAGGCAGGAGTGAAGGGCGTGGCTGGTGCTGTTATGAAGAGAGGGAGAGAGAAAGGAAGGGAGAGGAAGAGAGAGAGAGAGAGAGAGAGAGAGAGAGAGAGAGAGAGAGAGAGAGAGAGAGAGAGAGAGAGAGAGAGAGAGAATGTCTGTTTTCCTAGTTTGTGGTTAACCGGAAATAAAAAGTTAAGAATAACAGAAAAGATGAGGCTTAGGATATTTTTCTTTACTGTTTCTGTTATTATTATTATTATTATTATTATTATTATTATTATTATTATTATTATTATTGTTGTTGTTGTTGTTGTTTTTGTTGTTGTTATTATCACTGTTATTATTATTATTATTATTATTATTATTAGTAGTAGTAGTAGTAGTAGTAGTAGTAGTAGTAAATTTACCTGAGAGAAAACAGGATAGAAATAAATAATTCTCTCTCTCTCTCTCTCTCTCTCTCTCTCTCTCTCTCTCTCTCTCTCTCTCTCTCTCTCTCTCTCTCAAGTCTGGAAATTTGTTTATTGAGAGAGAGAGAGAGAGAGAGAGAGAGAGAGAGAGAGAGAGAGAGAGAGAGAGAGAGAGAGAGAGGTGGGGGTAAATTTTATTGTTACTGTAAATCTTCATCTCCTCCTCCTCCTTCCCCCATCTTCCTCCTCCTCCTCCTCCTCCACCTCTTCCTCCTCCTTCTCCTTCTCCTACTCCTCCTCTTCCATTCTTTACCCTCATCAGCAAATGCGAGAAAGCGAAGCATAAAGAAGCAAAATAAATACAATATCGAGAAGCGAAGAATAAAAAAATACAAATATACAACAATAAAAACGAAGATGGTAATGCAACAAAAGAAAGTTTAGGGAAAGGAAGAAGAGCAATAAAAGAAGAAAAGCAAGATAACGAGTGATAATAAAAAAAGCTCTTTAACTTCCTGCTTCAGTCAGTCAGTCAATCAGTCAGTCAGTCGGTTAGTCAGTCAATCTGTCAGTCAGTCGGTCAGTCAGTCAACTAATCCGTCAGTCACTCGGTCAATCAATCAGTCAATAAGTCTGTCAGTCATTTAGTTATTCAGTCAGTCAATTAATTATTCAGTCAGTTAATCAGTCAGTCAGTCATTATGTAAGTCAGTCAGTCAGGTATTCATGTGTTTAGTCAGTTATTTAGTCGTCCAGTCAGTTAGTCAGTTAATTTGTGAGTTAGCAGCGAATCAGTCAGGTAATTAGCCAAGATCTCATTCAGTTAATTAAGATCTCAGTCAGTCGCTCAGTCATTTACTCTTTAGTCTCTGAATCAGTCACACTTATTCATTCACTTCACCGATCAAGCATCCACTCAGTCAGTCATTTAGCTTGTGAGTCAGCAGTCAGTTATCCGGTCTGTCAGTCAGTCAGTCATTCAGTCGCTCACTCACTTAATAGCCAGTCAGACTGTCATTTTTTTTTGGGGGGTGGGGGTAAATCAGTCATTCACTCACGCACTTCATTCAGTAAATCAGTCACTCAGTCAAGCAGTTAAGTCAGTCATCCAGTCACACAGTCAGTCAGCCAGTCAGCCCGTCAGCCAGTCAGCAGTGCATGCAGCCATCACACTGACCTATAAAACTTTTATGGACCAAAGCAAAACCAGAAACAGGAATTGTGTTGGAAAGTCAAAGAAGAAGAAAAAGAAGAAAAAGAAGAAACACCAATCTTTTCTCTCCTCTCGACCAGCCAGTAACGTAGAATAGATAGATAGATAGATAGATAGATAGATAGATAGACAGAAAGATAGATAGACAGACTGATAGATAAGTAGGTAGACTGACAGAGAGATAGATATATGAAACACAACATTCATAGATAAATAAGGGTTAGGTAAAACATTCTCCTTATCGTTTATATCATTACAATCTTCATTAACGTGTTTCGTAATGTAATGGTGATGACAATATTCATTAATTTATCGTTGCCAGTAGTAGTAGTAGAAGTAGTAGTAGTAGAAGTAGTAGTAGTAGTAGTAGTAGTAGTAGTAGTAGTAGTAGTAGTAGTAGTAATGATGGAAGTGGTGTTGGTGGTGGTGGTGGAGGAAGAAAACGAAGGAGAAAAGGGAATAAAGGAAAATATATGGGAGGAAACATGAGACAGAGCTGAGGAAATGCAGGATAAGTAAAGGAAGAGAAGGGAGGAAAAGGAAGAGGAAA
>NC_087161.1:5865000-5867500 GCF_035594125.1 Scylla paramamosain
AGACCTCTTCCTATCCATCCATTGCGACTGCTTCCTTTAGTGACTGGCAGTTCCTGGAGACTTTTTCTTTAACACAACTTTTCTTGCCCTGGGTCAGATTCTCTCTTGCATATATATAAACAAGTAAATAGTCGTGGTTAAGCCAGACGCAAGGCAGCTACGTGTTCTGGAAAAAGCTGGGTATTGTCTTAAAAACCAGTGTGTTGCTTGACTTACCGAGAACAATAAGAAACTCGCAGATGCCTCACGTTTTGTCTGTCTCTTTCGCTTCTTTCTTCATTCCCTCCTACATGATAAAATAAAACAAACTTAATGAAAACAATAAAAAAGAACTTACCACTGCTTTCACTTGTGTCTGTTTCTCTCACTTCTCAACTTTCTCCTAAGCGACGAAGATAATGAATTGCAAACATCAGAAAAAAAAACATCCTTTAAAATCTTCCCATTCGTTTTGATTAAATTACTTTACTGTTATGTACATTGGAGGGGGAGTGAGACGTCTCGTAACCTCATGCATGGCTGGCAAAAGTAATTAGGCAAGCATTTATTATCCTTAGTGTTGTCCTTTGTAAAGGTAATAGCGTGATGGGTTTTTTTGGGTATGAGATGTGTGTGTGTGTGTGTGTGTGTGTGTGTGTGTGTGTGTGTGTGTGTGTGTGTGTGTGTGTGTGGATGATTATGATGATGATGTATGAAGTGGTGGTTGTGGTGATGATGGTGGCTTGCTGTGATATATTCCCACTTTTCTATCAACAGTCAATACAATACAACACTTGCTTTGTACAACACTCATACACAAAACTATCCCTTTTCCCTCTCTACCCTCCTTTTCCTTTTCATTCCTTCCCTGTTGCTTTTATCATCAATTCTTAACTATTACCACAACCCCTACACACACACACACACACACACACACACACACACACACACACACACACACACTACCTAGTAAGTAACACCACAATACTGCAGTAGTAAACAGACAGGCAGTGCTGGCATTACTAGTAGTGGTGTTAGTAACAGTGGTGGTGGTAACAGTGGCAATAGTGATGCGTCATTCCCTGGACTTAAAACACCCCCCCTACACCTGCCACCCCCCCCCTATTGACCTCTCCCCTCGCCCTTCCCCCTCTCTCCATCCCTCTCCCCTCTCCTTCCCCTGTGACGTCACCAATGCACTGCTGACCTGTCTTCTCCACTCATACCGCTACGACGCACTAAGCCCGGAGTCTATCCCCTTTAAGCTCTTCCCTCCTCCTCCTCTCTCTCTCTCTCTCTCTCCTCTCTCTCTCTCTCTCTCTCCTCTCTCTCTCTCTCTCTCTCTGGTTGAGCGTTATTACGTATTCTTCCTTTTGATTTTTTCTTGTTCGTTTTTTGTCTTGTTTTAGTGTTTATTTGTTAGTTTGTTATTTTGTTGGTTGCTGGTTGTTGGTTGGTTCTCTCTCTCTCTCTCTCTCTCTCTCTCTCTCTCTCTCTCTCTCTCTCTCTCCTCTCTCTCTCTCTCTCTCTCTCTCTCTCTCTCTCTCTCTCTCTCTCCTCTCTCTCTCTCTCTCTCTCTCTCTCTCTCTCTCCGCATCCTTTATCTTTTCCTACTAAAACCACTCACCTCTCCTCTCCACCTCCATCATCACTATCTCCTCTTCCACCTCTTCCTCTTCCTCGTCCTCCCCTTCCTTCTTCTCCCCACCTACCATCACCACCACCACCACGAATCAGAAAAATACTTAACCTGAATTCCATTTTCTTTTTCTCTCAGTAGGAATCAGTCACTTCATGAAATCCTTTGAATATTGATTTATTTATTTATTCCCTTTGGCTTTTCGCTGGAAACACGAATTTTCTCAAGCTTTCGTGGCATTAAGAGAGTGTTAGTGTAGGGAGACTCCGGTTTATATGAGAAAGAGGGTGTTTTTTTTTTTTTTTGTTTATCTTACTTTTAGCGTTTTATTTATTGCTAGGTTTTGTACATGATTGCTAAATACAGTGCAGGGTTTTCAAGATTCATGGTATAGTTAGCCTTTTTGAATGTAGTAGTTTTTTTTTTTTTTTAGGATAAGTATTGAAGATCGATTACACAATACTGAATACTCACAAAATATAGAAAATATAATGTAGTACGTAAACAAAAAAAAAGGTTTGCCAAATGTGTGGATGATGAAGGTGAGGCGTGAAGTAATGTAAGAATGATAATAATGATAGTAGTAATGATAAAAAAAAAAAGGAGGTAGGTGAGGATTTTGAATTTATATGAGTGTGTTAACAACCATGATAGAGATGTTTTAAATTTTATATGAGTGTGTTAACAACCATGATAAAGTGGGGAGTAATGTAGGAATAATAATAGTGGTAATAATGATGAGAAGTAAATATTCTTAAAAAAAAAAAAAAAAAAAAAACGGGGGAGGAAAAATCTATTGGATATAAATAACTGTTGATAATGACCGAGTGTGTGGGAAGGAGTAATGTAAGAATGATAATAATGGCAATAATGAAGAGGAGA
>NC_087161.1:5870000-5882500 GCF_035594125.1 Scylla paramamosain
TGGTGTTAAGTTGAAGTGATTTGGTCTTCTTGGTGTGTGTGTGTGTGTGTGTGTGTGTGTGTGTGTGTGTGTGTGTGTGTGTGTGTTTATGTCTACTTATTTTCTATCAGTCAATCTATCTATATTTTCTTTTCTATCTCTTTATATATCCATACATCCATACGTCTATCTATTCATCTCTTTATCTGTCTATTTGTTTGTCTGTCTCTCATGATCAGAGAGAGAGAGAGAGAGAGAGAGAGAGAGAGAGAGAGAGAGAGAGAGAGAGAGAGAGAGAGAGAGAGAGAAATATTCTGGAATTAAACATTTTATTCGTCTAGATTTCTCTCTCTCTCTCTCTCTCTCTCTCTCTCTCTCTCTCTCTCTCTCTCTCTCTCTCTCTCTCTCTCTCTCTCTCTCTCTCTCTCTCTCTCTCTCATCCTCACTCCCTCTAACACTCACTCCCTCTCCCCCTCACCCTCCCTCTTCCTCCCTCTTCCCCATCACCCTCCCTCTCTCCTCTCCTAACCACCCTCCACTCGCCACCCCTATCCCTCACCACACACACTCACCATGCACCACCATCCTCAGTCTTGCCTCACTCATGCTCCCCACCACTCATGGCAGAACAGGAAGGCTACACGCAGTTCCTGACTTTCACAGAGGCAAAGAAGTAGAAGGTCAAACACTCGCGACTTAGCTAACCGACATACACGCGCCGCCCTGCTCAAAACCCCGAGGACTTAAGTGCTTCAGGACTCGGCAATAGAAAGTACAGGGATGTCATAAACGGAGCCACTTGCGGGTCGATGGTTCGGTGATTAGATGGATGGATGATTAGGTGGGTGACTGGATGAGTGTGACTGGATGGCTGGGTGGATGGCTGGATGGGCGACTGGATGGCTGAGTGACTGGTTGGCCGGCTGATTGGCTGGATGAGTGGCTGAGTTACTGGCTGACTGACTAGTTGACTGGCTGGGTGACTGACTGGCTGGTTGGGTGACTGGCAGGGTGCGTAACTGGGTGGGTTGATGGGAGACTCGTAGTGGCGTTCCTCAAGGTTCCTCTTTGGTTCCCCTTTGGTTCCTCTTTAGTTCTTCTCTGGTTCTGATGAGGGTCTGTCTCCTTTTTTTTTTTTGTGTGTGTGTGTGTGTGTTTGTGTGTGCGTTATCCCTCTTAGTGTGTGCAATGGTAAGAACATTTCTGAGACATGGGAGGTTTAGAATATGTTTACGCACGCACCCTCATGACACAGTAGGTGTTCTGGATCCTTTATGTGTTGTTCGTCTTATGTTTAGAATTTTTAAGGAGGAATGTGGAGAAGTGAGTGTTTGTTTATTTTAAGCTCTTCTCCAGCCGTCTTTCGCTCTCTCTCTTTATCTATGAGTATTCCAGTTACAGGATTTGTCTTCTTAAAAAAAGTGAATATATGAATAGAAATTAATGAATGAGTACATAAATAAAGTAACGACACGAAGTTCGAACACATCAGAGGAACAACACACGTACCTCAGTTTGGGGACAAGGCAAGAGAGACGAGGTTGAGATGGTTCGGACATGTCAGAAGAAGGGACGAGGCATATGTGGGAAGGAGGATGCTGTAAATGGACCCACCCGGCAGGAGGAAGAGAGGAACACCAAAGAGGAAATTTATGGATGCAGTGAAAGACATGCAGATGGTGGTGGGTGTGACAGGAAGGCGCAGAAGTCCGAGTGTGTTGGAGAAGTATGATCCGCTGTGGCGATCCCTCATGGTAGCAGCCGAAAGAAGATTAGGTCAGATCGGGTTGGGTTAGGTTAGGTTAGGTATGTAGGTTACGTTGGGTCAAGTTATGTTATGTTAGATTAGGTCAGGTTAGATTAGGTTGAGTTAGGTTTGGTTAGATTAAGTTTGGTTTAGGTTGGTTCGGTTATTAGGTGAGGGCAGGTTAGGTTAGGTTTGGTCAGGTTAGGTTAAGTCAAGCTAGGTTTGTTCAGGTTAGGTTCAGTTAGGTCAGGTTAGTGATACTTAATCTTGGAGCTGAGTTACCTGGAACGCGTGTGTGCGAATATATTTTCCAATACTCCTATATCGACTTTCTTTCATACAACGCTTTCCACATGAGTTATTGAAAAAGGAAACACAAAACACGAAGAAATAGTCTCCAAGTCTTCTTTTCTTTCCTTTAAAGCTTACAGGATTCTCCACGGCGCCATTTGGACCCGTTGTTGTGGTGCGCCAAGCCAGTCAGTCAGTCAGTCATTCAGTCATTCAGTCAGTCATTCTCAGTCAGTCAGTCAGCCAATCAGTCAGTCAGTCGGTCAGCCAATCATTCAGTCAGTCAGTCAGTCAGTCAGTTAGCCAGTCAGTCAGCCAATCAGTCAGTTAGCCAGTCAGTCAGCCAATCAGTCAGTCAGTCAGTAGCAAGACCCTTAGTCACTGAGATTATGGATTTCTTCATAGCTTCGTCTAAACACACACACACACACACACACACACACACACACACACACACACACACACACACACACGGACGATGAACCCAACACAAACAAACAGAAAGACGCAAAAAATAAAGATGGAATATAAACAACTACATAAAAATCTACTGGAATGAACTGCAGCAAACGGGAAAGGGGAAAAAAAAGGAAAAAAAAAAAATAGGGGAGAGCAGTATGAAGTGAAAGCTGATAAGAGAGAGAGAGAGAGAGAGAGAGAGAGAGAGAGAGAGAGAGAGAGAGAGAGAGAGAGAGAGAGAGAGAGAGAGAGAGAGAGAGAGAAGGAAAGAAGAGTAAGTGCTTTTGTCCTTCGGTGGGTCGTGGTGGTGGTAGTAATGATGAAAGACACATCAACACTACTTGTATTTACTTATATAGCATTCAGGTAGCGATCTCACTCCCCCTCTGTCTAACCTCCCCTCCTTCCCTCCTTCCATCTCTCCATCAAACACCAAGTCAGGCATCGCTTTCGTCACTCCTCCATTTTCTATATCCTCCTGGCCTTCCTGTCTCTTCATTCTCCCTTGTTACGTTAACCCTTTTGCTATTGTAGTCGTCCTGCTGTTGTTGTCCTCCCTTAACTTTCCTAGCAATGTAAAAACTGTTAGCTTGGAGACACAGGAGAGGAAAGAGGGAAAGCAGAAGGTAATTTTGTCTTTTCAAGCTACAAAAATATTTACGTGAGTCTAGCACAGAAATTCTGTTTAAAAAGTTATAGACATTAAAGAAGATATTTTGTCTAGCAGTGAAAGGGTTCAGCATCACTAGGGCAGCCTCATCCTTCATTACAGTTTGGTCCTCTTGCAACAAGCCGTTTTAGAATATAGTTACATAACACACTATTCTATTTGAGAACCAGTTAATTCCTATATCTCTTTTAAACCTCACTTTTTCAAGCTTGAACCAATTATTTCTTGTTCGATCCTGATTACTGATCCTGAGACATGTGCTTATGTCGCTCTTGTTATATCCCCTATACCACTTAAAGACCTCTATCACGTCCTCTCTTAGCCTACGTCTCTCTAAGGAATGTAAATTCAAAAGCTTTAGTCTCCTCTCGTAAAGATTACCTCTCATCTCCTGTATCCTTTTTCAATCATTCTTTTTTTTTTATTTCTATAATCTATTTTATCATGCTTGAGTAGAAGAGAAGGCAGGCGAGGAGTTAAACGATGGAAACAGGTACAGGGGTGTGTTATACAGGGAGCGCCACGTGTAGGCCTGGCTGGTGGCTTCTTGCGGTTTCTCGAGGCTTCCCTGCTTTCTTATGGTCTCTGTTATGTTCTCTCATCACGACTGTTTCTAGAGGCCACAAAAATTTTTATTTGAGTTCCCACTTCTATTTTTTTTTTTTTTCCCTCGCTGACGGTGCAGAATCCTGGTCAAACTATCGCTAGTATCATAAAAACTTATTTGACGACGTACATAACTGCTACTAGAGTCTGCCAAAGTTTATTGAGGTGTAACGCTGGAATGTTTAGGAATAAGAATCATAGAAAATCGTTGAAAATCTCAATAATTGCCACTAGAGTCTGTTAAAAGTAGTTGAGATCAGAATAGAAACACGAGAACACTAAAAAATAAAGGAAGCTGCAAGAAGCCATCAGGCCTTCACGTGGCATTCATTCCCTGTATGAAATCTACCTACCTATTTCCACCTGTAATCATAAAATATCCTTGAAAACTTTAACAACTTCCCTTAGAGTTTGTTAGAAGTGGTTGAAGTCTTGGCGCAGGAATGTTTTGGAATAAGGAACAGCAACTCTCGTGACAGGCGAGTGATGTTGTTTCCGTGTTGAAGGAGTCGATCTTTTAACCCTTTCCTGCCAGACATTTTTTTCTTTTAATAATCACTTACAACTTTTTAGGCTTATCTATTTTTGTACTACATTGTCATAAATGGTTCTCCAGCATAAAAAAAAAAAAAGATAATAAATGAGTCAGATACTTCCTATTCTCTTCTTTTTCTTACCATTTTATTTTATTTTATTTATTTATTTATTTATTTTTATTATTATTTTTTGTAAGTCCTTGCAAACATTTTTTTTTTTCAATTGCTCTGAATGTTAGCAAAGGGCGACCATAAGAGTAACTTTAAAGATTAATGACACGCTTATTGCCACCACCACCACCACCACCACCACCACCACCTACACTACACAAACGCACCACACACTAAACAAACAACAAACATTAACACCCTCCCCACACACAACCGTGCCTTTAAATCATAGGTTCCTTCTCTTCTCTAGGTCATTTAGTTCTCCTTAGCACAACAGCATAGGGTGGAGCAGTGCAGTCAAAGAGGCTGTTGTCTATACAGAATCAACACAAGGATGTAATAGATTAGATAAGTTTATGGACGGGGATCATAGGTGGATGTAGGTAAGTGGGCTGGCTATAAAGGAGCCGCCACGTGTAGGCCTACTGGCTTCCTGCAGCTTCCCTTGTGTTCTTGTGTACTTATAAAGGGATGTTCTTGTTTGAAATAAGAACATAATTAAAACTGCAAGAAGCCGTCAGTCCTACACGTGGCAGTCCCTGTAATAAAACATCCACACCTACCATCCACACCTACATCCACCTTCATAAATTTGTCTGTCTTTGTCTCCTTGTTGACTCGGCACTGACAGCCTGATTACCGAGTCCACTCCATTCATATATCACTTTATTTGAGACCTAGCTATTTCCTATATCGTTTTTATATCTTAACTATATCAAGCTTGAACCCTTTACGTATATCTTTTCCTGCCCTGATTTCTGACTCAGGGGATTTCGCTAATTGTATGATTTTAACTAACATACAGCAGGTCTTTGTAGCGTATATCATCTGTTCCATTCATGTACTACTTTGTTTGATATCATATTTCTTTCTATCTCTCTCATTTATATTATTATGTCGAACCACCACCACCACCACCACCACCACCACCACCACTACCACCACCACCACCCAAGTCTTCACCGCCATCCAATAACTGAGGGCTCGCGGGTCGTCTGCAGGGTTCGCCGCCAAAGGAATGTAAAATTTGATACAGAAAAATGATAAAAATGATAAGAAGATTCAGGTTTTGGGGTCGAGTCTGTTTTGGTTTGCGGGATTGAAAGGAAAGTTTGGTTAGTGTGTTTGTCTTTTATCTTTCTCTCGCTCTCTTTTATTTTCTTTCTTATTTGCTCCCTTTTCCCTTCTCTCTCTCTCTCTCTCTCTCTCTCTCTCTCTCTCTCTCTCTCTCTCTCTCTCTCTCTCTCTCTCTCTCTCTCTCTCTCTCTCTCTCTCATTTTCTTTATTTTCTCTTTGTCTTCTTCTTTATCTGATCTCTTTCTCTCTCATTTATGTTTCTATTCCCTATCCCTTCGCTTCCTTATTCAATCTTTCTTTCTTCCTTTCTTTTCTCTCTCTTCTTCATTTGTTTATTTCGTTTTTCTTCCTTCACTAGTTCATTCATTCATGTATACAAGTATGTGTTTTTTTTATTCCACCAGTTTTCTTCTTCTTCTTCTTCTTCTCCTCTTCTTCTTCTTCTTCTTCTTCTTCTTCTTCTTCTTCTTCTTCTTCTTCTTTTCTTCTTCTCGCTTTCAAGATAGCGTGAAATATTATGCGCGTGAAATATTTAGAGCAACGAAAGAAGAGGATGAGGAGGAGGAGGAGGAGGACGAGGAGGAGAAGCCTTCGAGGAGGTAAAGGATAAGGAGATCCAGGTGATAGTTGTTGGCGGAGGAAGAAGAAGAAGAAGAAGAAGAAGAAGAAGAAGACGAAGAAGAAGAAGAAGAAGGAAACTCTAAAATATTGCGAGGAGTAACCGGACGAAGAGAGAGAGAGAGAGAGAGAGAGAGAGAGAGAGAGAGAGAGAGAGAGAGAGAGAGAGAGAGAGAGAGAGTATGAGAGAGATTGTGAGGGAGGAGCGAAGCAGAATCTCCAAATTTAAGAGGATTTAAGGAACAACTATGTCTTATCAACCCTCCTGCTCCTCCTCCCGCAATCTCCCTCTCGCCACATAATTCCTCAATAGGCAAAATGGGAAGACGTGTGTGTGTGTGTGTGTGTGTGTGTGTGTGTGTGTGTGTGTGTGTGTGTGTGTGTGTGTGTGTGTGTGTGTGTGTGTGTGTGTGTGTGTGTGTGTAACCTTTTTGATCATATATTTTGTAGAATTTAATTTATAATGAGCATGTATTTTTTCCGTAATTACTTATTGAAATGTCATGATATTTAAGTATTCAAGATATTTATGAGCTTGATAATAATAATAATAATAATAATAATAATAATAATAATAATAATAATAATAATAATAATAATAATATTATTATTATTATTATTATTATTATTATTATTATTATTATTATTATTATTATTATTATTATTATTATTATTATTATTATCATTATTATTATTATTATTATTATTATTATTATTATTACCATCAGCATCATCATTAGCAGCATCAGCAGCAGCAACAGCATTTTTTTTTTTTTATAATGACATGTTTATTTGCTTAACTAAATATTTTGTTATCTATCTATTTATCTGTCCATCTATCTCTCTGTTTACCTATATATCTGTTTATTCGTGTATCTATCCATTCATCCATCTATCTATCTATCTATCTATCTATCTATCTCTATCCCCTATCTATCTATCCTCTGTCCTCGTTTCATTCTTTAACAAACCTTATATCGTTCATCCATCCATCCATCCATCCATTCGCCATCTACCGAGCAGTTCATCCAGCAGTTATTTAGACATGTAATCCACATTCTTTATCTATCCATTTCTCCATCTATTAGCATCTATTTATTTATCTGTCTGTATCTATCTATCAATCAATCAGTCAGTCAATATATATGTATGTCCATCTGTTTATCTATTTATCTGTTTAACTATTTATCCGCCTACCTATCCACCTACTAGCCCATCCACCCACCCACCCAGCCAGCTACCTATCTATCTTACCTCAACCCTCTCCACAAACCAACACACCATAACTTCTGCTTTTGTGTCTTATCAGTGGTCGGGACTGTGTGTACGACCGGTGTGTGTTAGACAGGGTTAGTGTTAAAAAGAAAAACGCCCAAACCACACCCCCCTCTCCCCCACCAAAAAAAAAAAAAAAACTTAACCCCCCCCCCAAAAAAAAGCCTCTTTTAGAGATTTTGGTGAAACTTTTGCTGTTGCCTTAGAATATCAAAAGCTTTTTATTGAGTCTGGCACAAAGCTTTGATTTCCAAACTACCCTCCTACGGCTTCTATCCTTCTCTCTGTAACTTCATCTCAAGTTTCCTCTCTGATCCTTCTATTGCTACTGTGGTAGACGGTCACTATTCTTGTAAATTCATTAACAGTAGTGTTCCTCAGGGTTCTGTCCTGTCACCCACTCTCTTACTATTATTCATCAATGATCTAAACCAAACTTCTTGTCCTATCCACTCCTACGCTGATGATGCACCTTTCCACGTCTTTTCGTAGGCATCCAATCCTTCAGGAAGTAAACAGTTCTCGCAGGGAAGACACAGAACGCCTGACTTCTGATCTCTCTGAAATTTCTGATTGGGGCAGAGCAAGCTTAGTATTGTTCAAATGCCGTAAAACTCAATTTTCCCATCCATCAACTCGACACAACTTTCCAGATAACTATCCCCTCTTCAGTGACACTCAACTGTCCCCCTCTTCTACACTGAACACCCTCGGTCTATCCCTTACTTATGATCTAAACTGGAAACTTCATATCTTATCTCTTGCTAAAACAGCTTTTATGAAATTAGGTGTTCTGAGTCGTCTCCGCCAGTTTTTCTCACCCATAACCCCCCATCTGCTAACTCTGTACAGGGAGCTTATCCGTCCATGTATGGAGTATGCTTCACATGTATGGGGGGGGAGGGGGATGCACTCATACCGCTCTTTCAGACAGGGTGGAATCACAAGCTTTTCGTCTTATCAACTCCTCTCCTCTAACTGATTGTCTTCATCCTCTCTCTCATCGCCGCAATGCTGCATCTCTTGCTATGTTTTACCTCTATTTTCATGCTAAATGCTCTTCTGATCTTGCTAACTGCATGCCTCCCCTCTTTCCGTGGCCTCGCTGCACTAGACTTTCTTCTTTCACCCATATTCTGTCCACGTCTCTAATGCAAGAGTTAACCAGTATTCTCAGCCATTCATCCTTTTCTCTGGTAAACCCTGGAACTCACTTCCTGCTTTTGTATTTCTCCTTCCTATGACTTGAACTCTTTCAAGAGGGAGGTTTAAGGACACTTATCCCTTAATTTTTGATGATCGCTTTTGACTCTGTTCGGTGACCGGCACCTCAGCGGGCCTCTTTTTTTATTATTTTTTTGTTGTTCTTTGCCGGCGGTGCTCTTCCTACATGAGAGAAAAAACACTTCAAACCTTTTATTTCACTCGAGATTACTTTTGAATTGCTTATTTAAACTGATTTACATGTAAATATGAGGAATAAACAAAAATATGAATAACCCCCTCAAAAAAAAAGCGATAAAACCCGAGAAAAAAAAAACAATAAAAAAAACAGTGGGCTTTTTTAAAACCGTGGTTCTTTCCAACCCTAATGTCAGGCGCTGCGGCGTGGCACACTTGGCAAAGGGAATGGGGAATGCCGCAGCCCTTCGCCTGACCTCGCGTCACTCAAGTGGGGGAGGGAGAAAGGGAGGAGGTGGAGTGGTGGGGGGAGACTAATAGGGTAATCTGTGGTTGTGTTATTGGCGTAGTGTTTGGTTGTAGATGTGGTTCGTTGGTTGGTTGGTGGTGTAGAAGGGTGCTCGCTCTCTCTCTCTCTCTCTCTCTCTCTCTCTCTCTCTCTCTCTCTCTCTCTCTCTCTCTCTCTCTCTCTCTCTCTCTCTCTCTCTCTATTGTTGTTAAATTGAGCGATGTCACCTTTTATCTTTTCTTCGTCTCCTCCTCCTCCTTGTTTTGTTAGTATGTTGTAATAGTAGTAGTAGCAGTAGTCGTAGAAGTAGTAGTAGTAGTAGTAGTAGTAGTAGTAGTAGTAGTAGTAGTAGTAGTGGTAGTAGTAGTAGTAGTAGTAGTGGTAGTAGTAGTAGTAGCAGTAATCTGATGTACGTGTTAGTTCTTGCGAATCTATTTACGGGACAAGAGTTACAACTACAACTACAACAACAGCAACAACAACAACAACGACAGCAACAACAACAACAACGACAGCAACAACAACAACAACTACTACTACGAGAACAAGAACAAGAAGGACCAAAGCAGGAGAAGCAGTGCACCTACAGAAGGAGGAAAAGGAGAAGAAGAAGAAGAAGAAGAAGAAGAAGAAGAAGAAGAAGAAGAGAAAGAAGAAGAAGGTCCCTTTAACAATGAAGTGTAGTTAGTTGTAGATGAAAAGTGCTGGTGCAGGACAACATCTCACCATCACCACCATCACCATCACCATCACCACCACCACCACCACCACTACCACCATCACCGCAGCTTATGAGTCTCTGCCATTCCTTGCTGGTGTTATGGGCAATCTCTTCCCTGGTGTCCATACTTCCCTCGTCTCCCTCCACGCACCGCCTCCAGACCCCAGAGCTTGTTGGGCTATCCCTCTGCTCTCCTTCCAACTATACTCGTGCTCCCAACTACTTCCAACTCCGACGCTCTTCTGAGTAAACGACCCTCCTTCTGGCGTATATTTGCAGGAGGAGGAGGAGGAGGAGGAGGAGGAGGAGGAGGAGGAGGAGGAGGAGGAGGAGGGCTAAAGAATACAAAGGAAGAAGCAAATACTGAACCTGTTGACCCTTACAAAGAGGTGAAGAAGGTGAAGGAGGAGGAGGAGGAGGAAGAGGAGGAGGAGGAGGAGGAGGAGAAGGAGAGCAAAAGAACACAAAGGAAGAACCAAACACTATCTTTTGACCCTTACGAGGAGGAGGAGAAGGAGGAGGAGGAGGAGGAGGATGAGGAGAACAACAAGATCAAGAAGAACAAGATGGAGGAGGGGGGAGAAGGAGGAGGAATACATAGTTTAAATATAACAACAGATCTTAGACCAGTCCTTGCTTAAACTTTTTGATAGACTGATTAACAGACAAATAAATAAAAAGAACAGCGAATAAAAATCAAGGATAAGAAACGCACAAATAAACCCATAAACATACAAAATAAACACGAACCAAACACGAGATATTAAACACTACGCACTTCTGTATTTCATGCGCTGAGAGATGAGCACTAATGAAGACACACCTATTAGAGCTGAAGGTCAACAGAGAGACAAAGGTGTTACGAGGTGTGTTGATTCCCGACTACTACTGCTCTTGGCTTCACGGGAACTCTTTAATAACCAAGGCCCGCATTGAGAGATTCTTGGCTCTCTCACCGCGACTGTTTTCAAAGTCCACAGAGGTGATTTTCCGTTTCTCAAGAGAGTTTCTCCTGTTGATAATGTAGAAATCTTGTTGATCTGTCACTGGAACTGTTAATTATAAGTTCGTCGTACTGTTTTGCAAGCAATTCCTTGAGGTACTCTTGTAGTCTTTGTTGACACAATTTAACCGTTTCCTTCTGTTGTGCAACGATCTGCTCGTACATCTTCTCCATGGTGGCATGCTCCACCAGCGTGTCCATTCATTTCGTGCATTCCAGCAAGGCGTCCTTGAATACGCTGGTGGAGCACACCGCCATAGAGAAGTTGATGTACGAGCATATCTTTGCACAACAAAAGAAAACTGTTATTGCTTGTAAAACAACACGACGAACTTACAGGTGAGAGGGATCGAGCGTTGCAGGATCTGAGGGCGATGACATGTAGCTCCTTCTCGCCTGCCTCAAGGAGAACGTCCCGCGACACCTCCAGGAGGCGGGCACTCTGCAGGGCACACTGGAAGCCGCCGACCGCAGCTCCAGTCACGCAGCACAGCAGGCGTCGACGGCGTGTATCTTTATGTAGAGTCTTTTGAATGTAGCGGAGGTGCAGTGCAGAGGTGTTTCAGAACATTGTACCAAGAGAGCAATTAGTCGGGAGTAGACACGCCTCATAACACCTTCGTCTCTTTCTTTGCCTCCACCTCCACTTGATTGTCTCATCACAAGCCTATTCACGTCTCACCATTAAACTCATTCACTGGCACGTCTTTCCTTAACCTACTTAACCTAACCTAACCTAACCTAACCAAACATAACCTAAATTAATTTAACCTGACCCAACCCAACCTAATATAACCCAGCCCAATATAATCTAACCTAACCTAATCTACCCTCACCTAACATAAACTAGCCTAACCAAGCCTAACCTAATCTAACTCAACCTAACCCAATTTAATCTAACCTAATCCAGCCTAATATAATCTAACCTTACCTAACATAATCTAACCTAACCTATCCTAACCAAACCCAGCCTAACGTAACCAGTCACATTTCTTCTCGTTCTGCAGCCACCTCCAAACATTAAACAGGCAAGAAGTCGCAAAATCCCTCCTCATCCCTTTCTTTCTTGCAAATGTTTGTTAAGATTTCATACATTGCTTTTTAAGTGCTGGGAACTGTCGCTTATTGCAGTGAAAGGGTTACTGTACACTTAGCGCCACCAGCCTTATATGGAGGACCCGCAGCGCTCAGGAAGCCAGTCACCCAAGAGCCTCGAGGACAGTGTTATACAAGTGCCCGCTGCGAGTGAGGAGGTGGCGAGGCACGTGTCTAGGAGTGGGGTCGATGGGACTTAGGGTAATAGTGTTAATTAATGTTGAGACGGAGTTGTGATGATGAGACGATTCGTAGTAGTAGTAGTAGTAGTAGTAATCTGGTGTTTACGTATTGGTTCTTCCGAACAAAACAAAGAACAAGACTAACAGAAAGAACATGGACAAGTTTTGGTTGGGATGGGTCGTGTTGGTT
The DNA here is from genome assembly GCF_035594125.1 of Scylla paramamosain. Classification (NCBI taxonomy): domain Eukaryota; kingdom Metazoa; phylum Arthropoda; class Malacostraca; order Decapoda; family Portunidae; genus Scylla; species Scylla paramamosain. The sequence continues at coordinate 5,882,311 of NC_087161.1, forward strand.
AAAGGGTTTGTGTGTGTGTGTGTGTGTGTGTGTGTGTGTGTGTGTGTGTGTGTGTGTGAAGTACTCCTCATGGTGTAGCGGTCAGAATCGCTTGCCTCACAATCGAGAAGGCCTGGGTTGAGTCCCGGGCGCGGCAAGGCAGATGGGCAAGCCACTTAATGTGTAACCTCTGTTCACCTAACAGCAAGCA
>NC_087161.1:5885000-5912500 GCF_035594125.1 Scylla paramamosain
AATAGTAGTTGTGGTGGTGGTGGTACTATTATTGGTTGTAACTGGTAGATAGTCATAATATTAGTAGAAATCGTAGTGGTGGTGGTGATAATGATGGTAAGCTCCAGTAGTAGTAGTAGTAGTGGTAGTAACAGTAGTAGTGGTGCTAGTGGTGGTGGTGGTGGTGGTGGTGGTGGTGGTGGTGGTAATAGAGCTCGTAAATTACCTGGATATCTCAATCACCTCGCCGCCACCAGGTGTTGCCGCTCGGTCAAGCAAGGCAGGTTGCGTCAGACCAGCCGGTTATAACCAGAGATAACATCCGCAAGGGGAGAGAGAGAGAGAGAGAGAGAGAGAGAGAGAGAGAGAGAGAGAGAGAGAGAGAGAGAGAGAGAGAGAGATGGTGGGGGGGAAGTGGAAGGTAAGAGGGTAATGGTCAGCATTGCCGTAAGGGAGTGGAGAGAGAGAGAGAGAGAGAGAGAGAGAGAGAGAGAGAGAGAGAGAGAGAGAGAGAGAGAGAGAGAGAGAAATGGGAATAGGGAGTGATGATAGCAAGGGCTCAATTTAAGAAAAAATATTTTCCTCTCTCTCTCTCTCTCTCTCTCTCTCTCTCTCTCTCTCTCTCTCTCTCTCTCTCTCTCTCTCTCTCTCTCTCTCTCTCTCTCTCTCTCCCCACTTATATATATATATATATATATATATATATATATATATATATATATATATATATATATATATATATATATATATATATATATATACGAGTATATATATATATATATATATATATTTCTCCTCCTCATGCATCTGTGTGTGTGTGTGTGTGTGTGTGTGTGTGTGTGTGTGTGTGTGTGTGTGTGTGTATGTTATGCTGACGTTGACATGCCAACCCAAGAGAGAGAGAGAGAGAGAGAGAGAGAGAGGTGGGCTGTATGTGTGCGTGAATACCGCATATGTGCGTGTGACTTTAACTGTATCTTTCTATCTATCTATCTATCTATCTATCTATCTGTCTGTCTATCTATCTGTCTATCTATCTACCTCTCCATCTATCTATCTATCTATATCATCGTCTGTCTGCCTATCAATTATTTTTCTGTCTATCTGTCAATCTATCTATCTATCTATCTATCTATCTATGTATTTTCGACCTATCTATCTGTCTATCTATCTATCAGTGTATTCTCAGGTGTGTTGGCGTGTCAGGTGTGCGGTATCCTGCGATCTATAGACAAGCGGAAGCTGCGGGCGTCAGCCGGGGAGAGGGAAATGTTGAAGGCACGGTAGCGGACGGGTTTATGGTCCTGTAGTGGTGGTGGTGGTAGTAGTAGTAGTAGTAGTAGTAGTAGTAGTAGTAGTAGTAGTAGTAGTAGTAGTAGTAGTAGTAGTAGTAATAATAGTAGTAGTAGTAGTAGTAGTAGTAGTAGTAGTAGTAGTAGTAGTAGTGGTAGTAGTAGTAGTAATACGTGTTGTTATTATTATTAGTAGTAGTAGCAGCAGTAGCAGCAACATTTTTTTGACTCAAGGGAATGTCTACAGAAGATTTCTTAAAAAATATGATAGCAATAAAATAGAATAAAGAATAAATCACGAAGCGAAGTTAAGAAAGTTGTAGGAGCTGCGGTGAGCGAGGTGTGTTGAAGGAGAAGGACACATGACACCAGGCGCCCTCGCGTTAGTGGAAGGTCAAGGAGAAGATCAGCCAAGTCCTCGCGTCTTTTTTTCTTTTTTTTCTTCTTTAGTGATGCAACATTTCTACTAAACTCTTATAATGCAGAATTCTTAGTAAACTTCAGCTGCTAATGACACTTATGATTCTGAGAAAATGAATACCATTTTACGAAGTTTAGAGTCACCTTTACACGAAAAAAAAAAAAAAGACTGCAGATGGATGAGTATAATTGGCAGCGCTACTCCACCCCCCCCACTTCCCCATCCCCGCTCCGGCATCTGATTAGCATACAGAAAATCACAAAAAAGCTAAAATGATGCAATACTGATCTGTCTTGCCGTTCCCAGTAGTAGGTAGATGTAAATTAAATTCTCAGGATCAGTAATCAGGATAGAGGAAATAACGGACCCAAGCCTGAAAAGATTTAAAAGAGAGAGAGAAATAGAAAGGAATCGGTTCTCAAATACAGTGGTAGATGAATGGAAAAGACTCAGTAATCAGGATGAGTCATTTGGAACTTTAAGAAATTAGACAAATTCATAAATGGGGATACAAATTCCGTTATTTCCTTATGTAATGTTGTCATGTTCTTATGTTCTAGTCTTATAAATCATAATCATACATCTTGGTGTTTCCCAGTGAGTTTTAACGTTACTCTCTATTATTTCATCTTCTGTTCAATCATTGTCTTTATTCCATCACGCCGCTTGGTAGAGTCCGGCACAAAGCTTTGATTTCCAAACTACCTTCTTACGGCTGCTTTCCTTCTCTCTGCATCTTCATCTCAAGCGTCCTCTCTGACCGTTCTGTCCCTGATGTGGTAGACGGTCACTGTTCTCATGTAATGTTAGATGACTGGAATAGACTCAGTAATCAGGTTGGTTAGTGTCCATTCAATAGGGAGCTTTTAAAAGAAGATTTAACAAATTACGGACAGGAATGATAAGTGGATATAAGTAGGAATGTTTTGTACAGGGACTGCCACATGTAGACCTGATGGCTTCTTGCAGCTTCAATTATTTCCTTATATTTCCACGTTTTTATATCAGTTTGCCGCTCGTATTAAAACGGACCGGAACGCATATTTCTCAGTTCAGGAAGAGTAGGTGTCAGTCACTCTTGAACACGCTAGACTGGTTTAGACTAGGTTAGGTTTAGCTTGAGTTAAATATATCGTCATCCGAAGTGGTAACTTTGTATGGGAATCACTGTAAGAGTATTTCCGAGAACATCCCGCGGCTAGTTTCGGAGCTACAGCCGGCCGACATCACAGGCGAGCGCATACACTCCCATAAACTTCTGAAAAATGCGACCGGAACACGACTGGATGGAGTTTACGTGAAGCTCAGCATGACAAAGTCCAGATAGCTGTGGTCAGTGTTGTGGTGGCGTGCTGTGGGCGTGGGGAGACAGGAAGCCACAGGGAAGAGTCTTGATGGCGAGGGATGGAAATTACCGGGATCTTTGTGTGTGTGTGTGTGTGTGTGTGTGTGTGTGTGTGTGAGGAAGTAAAAGGAAATGGAATTCTCTCTCTCTCTCTCTCTCTCTCTCTCTCTCTCTCTCTCTCTCTCTCTCTCTCTCTCTCTCTCTCTCTCTCTCTCTCTCTCTCTCTCTCTCTCTCTCTCTCTCTCTCTCTCTCTTTTTTGCAATAGATAAAAAATAAATATTCCTCCTACCTCTCAGTGGTCTGTCAAAAGCTTCTGATAGCGTGTGCCATAATGTTCTGATTAAAACATGTAATCTTATTAGATATTTATAAATTTCAATTTGGAGATTCTCTAAGAATGAGAACTCAGTCTGTTTGCATTGGAGAGAAAATATCTTCACCACAAGTATTTCACTATGAAGTGCCACATGGGTCGATTTTAGGACCTATTTCATTTAATGACCTTTCAAAAAAGATAAATAACTGCTTTTTTGGGTGCAATACGCTGATGACTCGCAATTCACTCAAACTGAAAATATAAATGAGTTACTTGACCTGATACACAAAGCTAAGCAAACACCATAAAATATTAGAAAGTATTTTACCGACAATGATCTTTGCTTGTTGAACTGCGAGAAGACTCAATGTATATCTTCAGGATCTAGAGCCCTAATGTCTGTAATACCTGGGGACATCGCAGTCAATGTAAGGACGCACTAATAAGCTGAGCCTAAGAGTGAACAACTTGTGACTGCACTTTGATAGAAACACGGCATTTGATGTCCATGACGGTGAAATCAGCAGGAAGGTGTCTGGCATTTTCTTGTTTATCAGTCGCATGTAAAACTTACTCAGTAAAGAAGCACGCTTCATAACTGTCTAGACACTTGCAATGAACCAACTTAAATATGAATAAATGAGAAACTTGCAACACCACACACCAATTATGTAGACAAAAACTACACAGATCCGCAGCCAGAATTGTCAGTGATGGCTGCTCTGAATTCGACCACATGACTTCCACTTCAAAATGAACCACACTGCCTCACTCTTGGCGAGAAGTATATTTTTGAGCAACATGTTCTGGTTTTCAAAGTAATGAACAAACATTATACCGAGTGGCCGGTCAGCTTTCCTCTTGTTAGCAACATCTGTCATTCTCTTACAAGACAACAAGATTCACACATTGTCCCCGGAACTCGCACTGATGCTGCTCCAGATCATGTGTAGTGAGAGGACCGCAACTCTGGAGTAAAATTATCCACCAATATAAAGAAAAGTACATAAGAACATAAGAAAATAAAGGAAGCTGCAAGAAGCCATTAGGCCCACCCGTGGCAGTCCCTGTATGAAAAACATCTACCTATTTCCACCTACCACTCCCTTATCCCCATCCATAACTCTGTCTAGTCCTTTCAAGCTCCTTAATGACTTAACATTAACAGTCAAATTTACGCGTGATGAAAACTCCCCCTAAAGGTGTACCTAATAAGGAATAGTGTTCTCATTTAAGTGAGTTCGTCTTGTGCAATGATCTGTGGTCGTTATAATGCCAGGATGGTTTATTTTATTGTTCTTTTTTTTTTTTTTTTCTAACCTTATCTGCTGGAACACTCATTCCTAATCGCCTTATACCATTCCTCCTCCTCCTCCTCCTTCTCCTCCTCACCACCACCACCACCACCACCACCACCATCACTACCTTCGTTCCCACTCCTCCTCCACCTCTCTTTTCCACTCTTCCTCTTCCTCGATTTTGTCTTCTCTCCCTCCTCTTCCTCCAGCACTACCTCCTTCCCATTTCCTGTCTGCCATTTCACCTCCTGCTCCTCTGTCTCCTTCTTTTCCTCCTCCACCTCCTCCTCTCATCTCCTGCGCGCCATAAAAGCAGTAACGCAAGACCAAAATGCACAGAATCAACACATTGCGCAAGATGTGGATGGTTTATACTGCGCATGACCAAGATAGGATGACCTGACCGATTGATTTGTTAGTGGCGCAGCGAGTAAACGAGTGAGTGAGTGAATGTGTTGATTATGATTAGAGTGCGTGAGTGTATTTCAGTGTATTTTTCGATGTTGTTGTTGTTGTTGTTGTTGTTATTGTCCTGCTTCTTTTTTAAAAATTATTGTTATTATTTTTTTACAACAATAACAATAACAATAACAATAATAAGAACCACCACCACCACCACTACTACTACTACTACTACTACTACTACTAGTGGTGTGCCTTAGAGGTCAGTTTTGGCGCCATCACTCTTCATAAAGTATATCAGTGATTTAGGAAGTGATCCTACGTCAAAAGTAGCGACATTCGCAGAAGACACAACGTGAGGTGGCAAGGCATCGTGCGATGAAGACTGCAGTAAGATTCAGGAGTACCTTAATAGGCTAATGGAATGGCAGATGTCCTGCAACGTACAGAAATGCACAGTTATGCATATTGGTGATGATAATCAAATCTTTAGTACCAGGAGCGGTCAAGAGCTCGATAATGTTAAGCAAGAACAAGACCTGCCACAGATTAACATAAGCAAATCTACAAATGAGCGGTCAGTGTACAGCGGCTGGCAAAAAGGCAAATATGATGTCAGGCTTCACTTCAGGAAATACTGATCACAAATCGCCAGCAGCAATCAAGACACTGTACACGGCATTACGAAGCCACGCCTGGAACACGCATCACAGTTCTGGCCGCCACATTACGCAAGGAATCAAAACACACTGGAAAGAGTTCAGCGACCAGCGACAAACAAATCCCTGCACTGCGACACTCAGCCCACGAAGAAAGACTGAAGCGGCCACACTTGTTCTCTCCCAGCAAACGAGGGATGAGCGGGGATCTGACTGAGGTTTTGAAATACTGAATGGATCTGATAAAGTAAATGCTGAAGGATTGTTGCAAGGAAATCACACGACAAGCACAGGAGGTGACGTTATGAGATTAAAAAGATGAAGATGCACCACAGATACAGGTGAAGCATTTTGTAATAACAGAACTACTGAGCACTGGAACAACCTGCCAGCAGCGGTTACCACGAAAACTGTGAGTAGTTTCAGATCCAAATTAGGTGAATATCTCAGAGAAACAAGTCTGCACTAGCAAGATCCCACTAACCACTGAATGTCCTTTTATTTATTTATTTTATTATTTTTTTTCCCACCAAATACGAGGCGTGGCAAAACATCAGCGACAGTGGTAGAGTAGTGCACATAGTGTCTCTTTCATTCTTTACTATAACATTTCCATGTAGTAATTTCATGCGAGGTGCATGTCATCTGACTGCCTTCCTGCCGGCATGTTGTCGGAGGGAGAGGTGGGTTGGGAGAGGAGCTTGTTCTGTATCTAACCTGTTCTTCTACATGTACTTCATTAGTAGTCGTAAACAGATAAACATACACTCTCGTTACAGACGGATATGTCTTCTGGTATCTGTTCTTAACACGTATTCTCTCTCTCTCTCTCTCTCTCTCTCTCTCTCTCTCTCTCTCTCTCTCTCTCTCTCTCTCTCTCTCTCTCTCTCTCTCTCTCTCTCTCTCTCTCTCTCTCTCTCTCCTCTTCTATTTTTCCTCTTTTATTTCCCTCTTCTCCTTCCTTTCCTTTTTCTCCAAATTTATGTCTGTCCGCCTGTCTAATTATCTCTCACTCCCTCTGCGGGGCTGCGGGCAGGTAGGATCACGTGACCATCTAGACTACGCTGTGCAGTTCTGGTCCCCACATTACAGGAAAGATATAGGTCTCTTAGAATCAGTACAGAGGAGAATGACTAATAGGATACAGGGGATGGGGAGTATTCCTTACGAGGCGTGACTGAAACTGTTAAATTTACATTCTTTAGAGAGACGAAGGTTAAGAGGGGACCTGATAGAAGTCTTTAAACGGTACAAGAGTTATAACAAGGGCGACGTAAACAAAATTCTTTGGATCAGTAACCAGGATAGAACAAGAAATAACGGGTTCAAGCTTGAAAATTTTTGATTAAAAAAGAAAAAAAGATAGGAAGGAAATGGTTCTCAAATAGGATGGTAGATGAATGGAACGGACTCAGTAATCAGGTTGTTAGTGCTGAGTCATTGCGGAGCTTTAAGAGAAGATTAGACAGATTTATGGATGGGAATGATAGGTGGGAATAGGTATATTTCATACAGGGACTGCCGCGTGTAGGCCTGATGGCTTCTTGTAGCTTCCCTTATTTTTTATGTTCTTATGTTCTTGTGACCGCGCTGGGACTATGGTCACGTGACCACCTGGGGATGCGGACTGGGGTGGTCACGTGACCATCCACCGGGTGGGGGCTGCGGGTTGGGGTATATAAACCCCTCCCCGGGGGGTTCCCGTCAGTCGTTGGTCATGCCTAGAACTGAATGGATGTCTTTCGTGCGCTGCGCGGCGGTTGCAGCCTCGCCCCAGCTCGGGGTGCGCCGCGCACAGCTCAGCGCGGGGCGGACGAGCCGTTGCTGGCTGGCGAGGGGCCGCCAGGTGGCCACCTTCGCCTTCCCGGCAGACGGGTGGCGTCGGGGGACGTTGAGGGAGTGGCGGAATGTCAGTGGGTACCAGAGGCTGGACCTGAAGGGGTTGGCGAGGCTGCCTCCCGAGGCGCCCCTCAAGCTGCGGGCTTGGACGAGCCACGGCGTGAGGAAGACCACGCAGGGGACGCTGGCAGACCTGCTGGCCGCCCTGCACTCCGGGCCCGCCCACCTCACGCTGCGGCTTCTCTCCAGCAGCGAGGGTGTATGCCTGGCCTGGGGCGTGCAGGAGTCAGACCCGGTACTGCACGCGCTGGGCGGGGCGCTGCCCCTCATGAATCCCCCGTCTTGCACAGTGGGCAAGGCTCGAGGCGGGGCGCTGCCCTGCACGAGCCGCCCGCCTGGCGCCGTGAGCAAGGCTCAGAATGGGTTGCCCCCCTGCACGAGTCCACTGCCTGGCGCGGTTGGCAAGACTCGGGGCGGCGCGCTGCCTTACACGAGCCCCCCGCCGAGGACAGTGAGCAATGCTCGGGGAGGGGCGCTGCCCTGCACGAGCTCCCCGCCAGGTGCGGGCAGTGATGCTCTTGCCGGCGTGGGCACGGAGTCTGGCGGGGGCACCACAAGGCCTCACCTCGGGGACGCGCCTCGGCGAGCAGGAGGCGAAGCGCCCCTGGCAGGACGAGACATTGCCCCTCCTGCCGCCCCTGTCACTGAGGCACGGGTGCCGTCAGGCTTCCTTCAGGGAGGCGTGGCACCACTGAGGGCCAAGGGAAGGTCCACAGGGAAGTGTCGCCCCAGCGTCAAGGGGCCCTCCCCCGTGGTGCTGTGTGCGTGGGCAGTGCTGCTGTTGGTGGCGTGGCTCGCGTCCTTGGAGGACAAGGCGGCGGCCTTGATGCAGGCTGTCCTGCAGATCGTGGTGTGCCTGGCGGGGGTCCTGTCCACAGCCTGCAGGATGTGCATGAGGCACTGCCAGCGCCTGCGGCAGGAGAAGGAGGCCCAGGAAGGCGACATCGCCTTCCTGGACCGCCGCATCCCCTTCCTGAGGGAGGAGGAGATGCGCGCCCTGGACGCCGGCTCCTTCCTGGGGCGCGGCGGCAACGGCTGCGTGCGGCGCCTGCTGTACGGCGGCGTGCACGCCGTCAGGAAGGAGTTCGTGCACGAGGACGTACTGCTGCCGATGATGCGGGAGGCGCGGCTCATGCTGGAGCTGCGCGGGGCTGGGGGGGTGCCGCGCCCCCTGGCCCTGGGCTTCGACCCCCTCACCATCATCCAGGAGTTTGTCGGCGAGCCCTTCGACAAATTCTTGCGGCAGTGCTCCGTGCAGGGCGTGCTGCGCTCCCTGGGCCTCCTGTGCCGCCGCCTGGGGGAGGTGCACGCCAAGGGCGTGGTGCACAACGACCTCAAAACTGACAACATCACAGTCTCGGGCGGCGTGCACCGCCCCGTGCTGCACGTCATCGACCTGGGGTGGGCGTGCCGCGCGGGGCGTGTCGCCGGGGACTTCACCCTGGAGATGGGCGAGGGTTTCTCCCCAAGGGAAGGGTTCGCCAATGAGTGCCCCTGGATGGCGCCAGAGGTGAGGGCAAGGCGGCCCGTTTTCCCCTCGGGGGACGTGTTCAGCCTGGGTTTCCTGCTGCAGGATCTCGCAGAGGACTGCGTCCAGCCCTGGCTGGCGGTGCCCCTGTGGCAGCTGGGACAGTGCTGCACCCGCGAGGACCCGAGCTGCCGCCCCTCCCTCCACGAGGTGGCGCTGGCCATCGCAGCACTGCCGAAAGAGCTGCTTCAGTGCCAGCTCCAGGAGGCCTTCCACCTGGTGGCGCGGCAGTGAGGCACAGTGCTGCAGGACACTCACTGCCTCACTGCCTCATTGCTTTTGTGTGGTAGGCTATTTCGCGTCCCTGCCTCATGCCCTGGCAGCGCCTCGTGCCCTGCCTGCAGGCCGCGGCCAGGACAGTTAAGTTGAGTTGAATGTTGCCTTTGAAGTGGCATTCCCTGGCGCGTCCCTCCGTACTGTCTGGGTACTCTTTTTTTTTTTTTTTTATGTAGGAAGGACACTAGCCAAGGGCAACAAAAATCCAACAAAAAAAAATGCCCACTGAAATGCCAGTCCCATAAAAGGGTCAAAGCAGTAGTCAAAAATTGATAAATAAGTGTCTTGAAACCTCCCTCTTGAAGGAATTCAAGTCATAGGAAGGTGGAAATACAGAAGCAGGCAGGGAGTTCCAGAGTTTACCAGAGAAAGGGATGAATGATTGAGAATACTGGTTAACTCTTGCGTTAGAGAGGTGGACAGAATAGGGGTGAGAGAAATAAGAAAGTCTTGTGCAGCGAGGCCGCGGGAGGAGGGGAGGCATGTAGTTAGCAAGATCAGAAGAGCAGTTAGCATAAAAATAGCGGTAGGAGACACCTAGAGATGCAACATTGCGGCGGTGAGAGAGAGGCTGAAGACAGTTAGAGGAGAGGAGTTGATGAGACGAAAAGCTTTTGATTCCATCCTGTCTAGAAGAGCAGTATGAGTGGAACCCCCCCAGACATGTGAAGCATACTCCATACATGGACGGATAAGACCCTTGTACAGAGTTAGCAGCTCGGGGGGGGTGAGAAAAACTGGCGGAGACGTCTCAGAACATCTAATTTCATAGAAGCTGTTTTAGCTGGAGATGAGATGTGAAGTTTCCAGTTCAGATTATAAGTAAAGGACAGACCGAGGATGTTCAGTGTAGAGGAGGGGGACAGTTGAGTGTCATTGAAGAAGAGGGGATAGTTGTCTGGAAGGTTGTGTCGAGTTGATAGATGGAGGAATTGAGTTTTTGAGGCATTGAACAATACCAAGTTTGCTCTGCCCCAATCAAAAATTTTAGAAAGATCAGAAGTCAAGCGTTCTGTGGCTTCCCTGCGTGAAATGTTTACCTCCTGAAGGGTTGGACGTCTATGAAAAGACGTGGAAAAGTCCAGGGTGGTATCATCAGCGTAGGAGTGGATAGGACAAGAAGTTTGGTTTAGAAGATCATTAATGAATAATAAGAAGAGAGTGGATGACAGGACAGAACCCTGAGGAACACCACTGTTAATAGATTTAGTAGAAGAACAGTGACCGTCTACCACAGCAGCAATAGAACGGTCAGAAAGGAAACTTGAGATGAAGTTACAGAGAGAAGGATAGAAGCCGTAAGAGGATAGTTTGGAGATCAAAGCTTTGTGCCAGACTCTATCAAAAGCTTTTGATATGTCCAAGGCAACAGCAAAAGTTTCACCAAAATCTCTAAAAGAGGATGACCAAGAGTCAGTAAGGAAAGCCAGAAGATCACCAGTAGAGCGGCCTTGACGGAACCTGTAGTGGCGATCAGATAGAAGGTTGTGAAGTGATAAATGTTTAAGAATCTTCCTGTTGAGGATAGATTCAAAAACTTTATATAGGCAGGAAATTAAAGCAATAGGACGGTAGTTTGAGGGATTAGAACGGTCACCTTTTCTAGGAACAGGTTGAATGTAGGCAAACTTCCAGCAAGAAGGAAAAGTAGATGTTGACAGACAGAGCTGAAAGAGTTTGACTAGGCAAGGTGCAAGCACGAAGGCACAGTTTCGGAGAACAATAGGAGGGACCCCATTAGGTCCATAAGCCTTCCGAGGGTTTAGGTCAGCGAGGGCATGGAAAACATCATTGCGAAGAATTTTAATAGGTGGCATGAAATAGTCAGAGGGTGGAGGAGAGGGAGGAACAAGCCCAGAATCGTCCAAGATAGAGTTTTTAGCAAAGGTTTGAGCGAAGAGTTCAGCTTTAGAAATAGATGTGATAGCAGTGGTGGCATCTGGTTGAAATAGAGGAGGGAAAGAAGAAGAAGCAAAGTTATTGGAGATATTTTTGGCTAGATGCCAGAAGTCACGAGGGGAGTTAGATCTTGAAAGGTTTTGACACTTACTGTTAATGAAGGAGTTTTTGGCTAGTTGGAGAACAGATTTGGCATGGTTCCGGGCAGAAATATAAAGTGCATGAGATTCTGGTGATGGAAGGCTTAAGTACCTTTTGTGGGCCACCTCTCTATCATGTATAGCACGAGAACAAGCTGTGTTAAACCAAGGTTTAGAAGGTTTAGGACGAGAAAAAGAGTGAGGAATGTACCCCTCCATGCCAGACACTATCACCTCAGTTATGCGTTCAGCACACAAAGACGGGTCTCTGACACGGAAGCAGTTGTCATTCCAAGGAAAATCAGCAAAATATCTCCTCATGTCCCCCCAACTAGCAGAGGCAAAATGCCAGAGGCACCTTCGCTTAGGGGGATCCTAAGGAGGGATTGGAGCGATAGGACAAGATACAGATATGAGATTGTGATCGGAGGAGCCCAACGGAGAAGAAATGGTGACAGCATAAGCAGGATTAGAGGTCAGGAAAAGGTTAAGAATGTTGGGCGTATCTCCAAGACGGTCAGGAATACGAGTAGGGTGTTGCACCAATTGCTCTAGGTCGTGGAGGATAGCAAAGTTGAAGGCTAGTTCACCAGGATGGTCAGTGAAGGGAGAGGAAAGCCAAAGCTGATGGTGAACATTGAAGTCTCCAAGAATGGAGATCTCTGCAAAAGGGAAGAGGGTCAGAATGTGCTCCACTTTGGAAGTTAAGTAGTCAAAGAATTTCCTAAAGTCAGAGGAGTTAGGTGAGAGGTATACAGCACAGATAAATTTAGTTTGAGAGTGACTCTGTAGTCGTAGTCAGATGGTGGAAAACTCGGAAGATTCAAGAGCGTGGGCACGAGAGCAGGTTAAGTCATTGCGCACATAAACGCAGAATCCAGCTTTGGATCGAAAATGAGGATAGAGAAAGTAGGAGGGAACAGAAAATGGGCTACTGTCAGTTGCCTCAGACACCTGAGTTTCAGTGAGGAAAAGAAGATGAGGTTTAGAAGAGGAGAGGTGGTGTTCTACAGATTGAAAATTAGATCTTAGACCGCGAATGTTGCAGAAGTTAATGAAGAAAAGTTGAGAGGAGTGTCAAGACACTTAGGGTCGTCGACAGAAAGGCAGTCCGACCTGGGGACATTTATGGTCCCCTCCCCAGATGGGGACTCCGAGGCTGGTGTAGGAGTCGCCATGATGATTTCAAATTTTTTTGAGTGAAGGGTGTGTGTGTTATTAGGTGCTTGTAGTTTTATGTGGAGGAAGAGAGTTGTCTTTAGAGGGCAGGCTGTGACTGCCCCCTTGTGTTGTGAGACACAAAGGGAAACGTTCAGTGAGGTCACAGCTGGGTTTAATGATAAGTTCACAGTACCCCCTGAACAGTGCATTAGACCTCACTGGGAGTACTTATCGTTTCGGCAGGTGTCTACTGCCTCCTCTGCTCTCCTCTTTGTCTTTCCTTTTCTCTTCTCTTATTTTCAAAAGCGTATGCACTGTTCTCTTTGTTTCCCACTATATTCACTTTCAAACTGATATGTCCCTTTAGTGTCTTCTCTATATATAGGCTATATGGCTTCCCTATATGTCCTGCATTCAGACAGCATTTCTGAGGCTTGGTCCTTTGTGTAAACTTCTCGTCCTGTCATCTCCTTCCTCCAGGATTGTTTTTTTTTTTTTTTTTCATTCATTTCTCTCATCCACTCTCTTGTAGCCAAGTCTCTCATCATCTGCTTTATACCCTCCCTTGTCTCACTCCTTCCTCCCTTAAGATCTTTCATCCATCTACTTTTACCCTTCTCTGTCATCTCCTCTCTTCTCTTCTATCATCACCTCTTAATTAAATCAAACAATTCCCTTCTACAAATATGCATCTGAGGTATTTTCACTTTCCTCCTCTTTTGATTACCCTGACACTTGTGGCGCCAAGCACACATCGGACGTGTCCCGCCAGGTCCGTCAGGGCGCGTCCTGCTACGGGCACTGCGCCTTCTGGTCCCCAACGCGTGCCTGAGGCGGTGAGGGAGCGTCCCCTTAGCCCAAGCTTCATTCACCGCACCTGGCAGATGGTATATGGAAGTAGAATGAAGGAGCTTGCACATTTAATACCAATTTTACGGTTAGGAAAGGTCTTGGAGTTTAAAAGAATTATCAAAGAATTGAAAAGGAAGGTGCTTGGACTTAACGTAACTATGCTACTACTACTACTACTACTACTACTACTACTACTACTACTACTACTACTACTACTACTACTGCTGCTGCTGCTGCTGTTGCTGCTACTACTACTGCTGCTGCTGCTGCTGCTTCTGTTGTTGCTGCTGCTGCTGCTGCTGCTGCTACTGCTGCTGCTGCTGCTGCTGCTGCTGCTGCTGCTGCTACTACTACTACTACTACTACTACTACTACTACTACTACTACTACTACTACTACTACTACCACTACTACTAGGAGTAGTAGCAGCTGCTGCTGCTTCTGCTGCTGCTGCTAATAATAATAATAATAATAATAATAATAATAATAATAATAATAATAATAATAATAATAATACTTTTACTGCATTACTACTATTACTGCTACTGCTACTACTGCTACCACTACTACTATAAACATTTACTTATTTCTTGCGTGCTATAAAAAGTTTCTGACAAGAGCAGAAGGCTGGGAATACTCAATAATGAAACTTTTACACGAGTCCTCTTATGAAACGAGAGAGAGAGAGAGAGAGAGAGAGAGAGAGAGAGAGAGAGAGAGAGAGAGAGAGAGAGAGAGAGAGAGAGAGAGAGAGAGAGAGATTCAAAGTAAGTTAATGGTAAAGAGGGTGAGGGGAAAGGGATAAGGGGTAGGGAGGTGAGGGGAGGTGCTTCATTATCCGAAGGGACAGGTGCGTGGCAAGCGTCCAGGTGGGAAACGGAAGATAAGGGAAAGAAGGGGAACGAATGAAAGGGAAGAGAGGGAAGAAGAGGAGGAGTTAAAGTGGAGGGAAGAGCGAAAGGAAGAGAATCAGAGAATCGTGAGAGAGAGAGAGAGAGAGAGAGAGAGAGAGAGAGAGAGAGAGAGAGAGAGAGAGAGAGAGAGAGAGAGAGAGAGAGAGAGACTTAATAAAAGATTCCTTTACGAGTGATTATGATTCTCTCTCTCTCTCTCTCTCTCTCTCTCTCTCTCTCTCTCTCTCTCTCTCTCTCTCTCTCTCTCTCTCTCTCTCTCTCTCTCAGGTGTTCCAATCAGCACAGGTGTGGTCAATGAGTTGAAGGTTAATTCATTTCGGTCATCATCACCACCGCCATCACCACTATTACTACCATCACCATTACTGACGTCACCATAATCACCATTACCATCATTACATTATCATTAACTACTCTACTTGTACTACTACTACTACTACTACTACATGGCGGACTACTGCCGTCCGCCATGATGGTTGGCTGTCAACAAACCCTGCTGGTGAATCTCTGGTGAAATTCCGGGTTTTTAAGGCATTTACGAGTGACTGCATGCCCAACACCCCACCATGAAGTTATAGAGGTACGGCCGAGTGATGCAAACTGCTTGATAAGACAGTGGATTTTAAGAAATGAAAGCTTGAATATCTGTGGCCTACCATCCAATAGCATTCGGCCAGGAATCCTACGTCAGTGTTGTTGGTGACGTCAGAGCCACGTCACTGATAAGAAGCCATGAATGACTCAGGTGAAGCCCAAAGTGAAGCAAATAAAGGTTCAAGTGAAACTGAGTTATCTGGAAGCCACAGTGATGGTGAATATGTTTTGAACGAGCTTTTGTGCTTCGTGCAGTTTCATATTCACAGATCTACCCGAAATAATATTGCTGAAGTGGTGTTACGCCACTTTAGTGAACCTGAGATAACTGTTGCGAAGGAAATACTTGTCTATAAGTACGATGAACTGATTAGTCACAAAATTAAAAAGAGGCGTAATGTACCCGGTAAAACGAAAAGTGAGTCTACTGTGGATGACATCCTGACAGTTATGATGGAGCTGGATGGCAAAGAAGTATCTACATCCTTCGTAGCTAAAGACTTGAACCGACTGCCGAAATGTGATCCAAAAGACATTGATCCTTACGCTAATCACCAGCTGATAATGGCTCTCCAAGAAAGGGTGCACCGTTTGGAGGATAATATGAGTGAAGCAAAGGCTGAAATAATCTGCAATCAGGATGCAGTGAGACGTATAAAAAACACACAAGAAGAAATGGAGACTGTTGTCACAAATCTAGTTGCAGAACCACCCTCTTATGCTGGTGTCACATCTGGTAACAGCCTACCCAGAGGATGCAGCAGAAATAATTTATCACAGAGAGATCTTTGTAGAAGGCATTATACGCAGTCGGAGACAGAGGATGAACCATCAGGACGGGATGATGAAGCTGTTAGTCAACTTCAGGAAGCAAGTGTTGGCCTGAATAATGGAATGTCCGATGGTGATGCTGCAACGGCAAATGGTGACGCTGAACCAAGAGTGAGCGGTGTCGACGATGGCGGAGACCGTGACAGTGATACTTCACGTGTGGTGACTGGAGGGCGTGGTGACGACGAGGTTGGTAGCGAGCAACACGGCGTCGATGCAACGCGCGGTGGTGATGGTGGTGGTCTTGGATCGTCGTCTGGGAATGGAAGTGTCTCAAGAGATGGGGCGTTGCCGCTTCGGGGTACCGGCGCTCCAAGAACGGTTGGCGCTCATAGGAACGGTAATCCATGGATAACAGTGGGACCTAACGGCAAGCCTGTCAAATCAAACCCCCCTCGACAGCCTGGAGGAGGATTCCTGCCCCGCCATGTAGGGGAAAATCCCAGGCAGGGCGGCAGGCGGCGTGTGCAGGGTAGTGCGACCAGTAACATGTTTAAGGGCGCGCCACCCCCAAGGAGGGATTTTTTTCTCTCGCGAGTTGTGAGTAACACTGATGATCAGGTTATAAAGGATTATATAAGAGACAAGGGAATCAATGATTTTGAATTGCAGTTAGTATCTAATGAACATTCCATATTTAAATCATATAAGCTATCAGTTTCTGTGGGAGACAAAATTAAAGTGTTGTCACCTGATATTTGGCCTCAAGGCGTTTGTGTTGAAAAGTGGAGAAATAGGAATTAATGTTTTTGTACAATTTCATGAAAATGGAAGACAGTAGAAATTTAACGTGTGTTTCATATAATTGTGAATATGCAGATGATTTAAGGGCACCGTTCCTAAGTGAGCTTTATAATCAAAGTGATTTTTTTTTTAATCCAGGAGCATGGTTTGTTTATGAGTCAGCTTGATTGGTTTTATGGAGTGGGTGAGGGTGTGAATGTGCACGGGGTCAGCGCCATGGAGGAGGGTCGGCTGGTGCGGGGTAGGCCGCACGGCGGAGCAGCCATCCTGTGGCGTGACTCCAAGCGGTTTCGTGTCACTCCTGTACCTTATGAATCCAAACGATTGTGTGCTGTTCGAGTTCATTTACCAGAACAAACGGGTTTGGTGATATGTGTATATATGCCCTGTGATGATCAAAGAAGTGACCAAAATGTGAATGAATATGTAAATATACTGAGTGATATAGCAGTTCTTAGTCTTAGTAATGATATAGATTTTATATTAGTAGGTGGTGATTTTAATACTGATTTTAGCCGTGTTACGCCCCAGACACGGGCCTTTGTTAAATTTATCGATGAGTACAGGTTTTATTGTTGTGATAATGATGCCTTATCCACAGTTGCTTATACTTATTGCAGTAAAGGAAATAATTTTAAATCCCTGATAGATCATTTTTTGATATCAGACAATATATCTAACTTCCTTCAGACTTATACTACTATTGATTCTGTAAACAATCCATCAGACCATATAGCTATAAAGTGTGTTTTAGATGTTACTATTTCTTATAATGTGGAAAATATTGAGCATGAGACCTTCGAGCGCATATGTTGGCATAAGGCAAATACTGAGGATATATTAAGGTATAAAGAGTTAGTCACTGGATATCTGTTAAATGTTCCCCTACCGGAAGATATGTTAATGTGTAGAAATAATATGTGCACCCAGCATGAAATGGAAATAGCAGCATTTTATGATCATATCACCAATGCACTTATAAAGGCAAGTAAAGAGTGTATACCAAGGACAAATTGTGGGAGAGTTAAGAAAATTGTGCCAGGCTGGAATGATTGTGTTGAGGGTTATTTTCGCACTGCTTTGTTTTGGCACAGGTTATGGGTAGACAGTGAACGACCTCAGCAAGGTCTCATTGCCGAAATACGCCGTACAACACGTAAATGTTATCACCAAGCACGCAAGATGGTTATAAAGCAAGAAGAGTTAATAACTACAGAGAAATTAGCTGAGAGTTTGCAGGCTAGTGCTTCTGGTAGACAGTTTTGGAGATCTGTAAGAAACAAGGGAAAACAGAAGAAAAAAACGCCTAAGGCAGTTGATGGAAAACATTGTCCTAAAGATATAGCTGATTTATTTAAAGGAAAGTTTGAAGAGCTTTACAACAGTACCTCATACGATACAAATGAGATGGATAGCTTAAAATCTGCCATCAACAGTGTAATTTCTTGTCAGAAAAATAGTAATGAAAGTATACTCTTGATTACGCCTGATGAGGTGCGTCAAGCACTGCGGAGAGTGAGGCCTGGAAAGGGAGAAGGTGAGGGTGACCTGATGTCTGACCATCTCATACATGCTGGTGATGTGTTATACGGACACTTGTCTGTACTGTTTTCAGCCATGTTGAGGCACGGTTTCTCTCCCCACAGCATGATGAAAGGGGTTATGATACCGCTTCCTAAAGGTCGTTGGGCAAATCTTAATACCAGTGAAAATTACAGAGCGATTACTCTTAGTAGTTTGATGAGTAAAATACTGGATAATATTGTATTGATGAGAGAAAGGGATAAACTATTGACCAATGATTTGCAGTTTGGGTTCAAAGAAGGAACATCCTCTACTATGTGTACAGCAATGGTGAGAGAAACTGTGTCTTATTATGTATCTAAAGGTACAACTGTTTATGGGTTTACTTTAGATGCAAGCAAGGCTTTCGACAGAGTTAATTATTGCAAATTATTTGATATTCTATTGAAACGTAATGTATGTCCTCTTATATGTAGATTATTGTTAAACATGTACGTAAATCAAAAACTAAGCGTAAGATGGAATGACTTACTGTCTAGTACATTTGAAGTGAGTAATGGAGTCAAACAAGGTGGTGTGATCTCTCCTATACTGTATTGTGTTTATGTAGACGGGTTACTCACGGAATTGCGAGACTCTGGCGTTGGCTGCTACATGGGTGGCACCTATGCAGGAGCCTTCGGGTTTGCTGATGACCTAAAAGGTCTAGCACCAAGTGTTTTTGCTCTCAAGAAGATGATAAGCATCTGTGTAGATTATGCATCGAGATATGACATTGTGTATAACGAAAAGAAAAGCAAATTAATAGTTTTCCACGGTAATAAAAGAAGTAATATAATTCCTAATGTAGAAATTAATGGTAAAACTATTGATATTATGGAGGAAATTGTACACCTGGGAAATGTTTTAGGAAGAAATATTTTTAAATGTGATACTTCTAAATGTGTGACTGATTTTTATCGACAATGTAATTCATTTTTATCCCGTTTTAAGGGTGGACTGTCACATGTAAGAAATACTTTGTTTTTTAAATATTGTTCTAGTTTTTATGGTAGTCAACTTTTAAATGTGTGTGATGGTAGCATGGAAGCGGTGTACCGAGCGTGGAGGGTTGCAGTGCGTCGAGTGTGGAAGCTGCCCTGGACCACACACTGTAGTCTGCTTCCTCACATTGCTAATGTTATGCCCCCAGAAATGTGGTTCGCAAAACGGGAGATTGCTTTTATAAACCAAATATTAACATCAGACAATATGGTTATAAGAACAATAGGAAGAATGGGGGTTTATGGAAGACATTCAATAATGGGCAGTAATGTAAGATATCTTTCATACAAATTTAATATGAATATTGGAGACATCAATAAGGTTTGGACGCAGCTGCAGTGTGACCAGTACGAACTTGCACGGACTGGTGCACAAATTCGTGAATTGTGTTTGATGAGGGATAGATGTGATACCACAATCTTAGATGTAAGGGAAACTAAGATGTTGATTGATGCTTTGTGCACCGAGTGACGTCGGATTCAGTATGATATTGTCTAATTTAGTATAAATTTATGTCTTTTTTTTTTTTTTTTTAATAATTAAATGAAATGTTTTTCTTTCTTTTAGTTTTAGTATGTATTTTAGTTTGTGTACACATCTTGTGTGAATAAAGAATATTGAATTGAACTACTACTGCTGCTACTACTATTACTACTACTACTACTACTACTACTACTACTATTATACTTGTACTACTACTACTACTACTACTACTACTACTTTTTCTTTTTATGTAGGAGGGACACCGGCCAAGGGCAACAAAAATCTAATTAAAAAAAAGCCCACTGAGATGCCGGTCCCCTAATAGGGTCCAAAGCGGTAGTCAAAAATTGAAGGATAAGTGTCTTGAAACCTCCTTGAAGGAGTTCAAATCATAGGAAGGTGGAAATACAGAAGCAGGCAGAGTTCCAGAGTTTACCACTACTACTACCACCACCACCACCACCACCATCACCACCACCACCACCACTACTGCTACCACTACTACTACTACTACTACTGAAGCTACAATAAGCAAAGATGTAAGTGAAGACCATCTATCACGGGAAACTTAATTAACCTCACTTAACCCAATGATTTAACTAATCAAACCTACCTAACTTAATTTAGCTAACCTAACCTAACTAATCTATCTTAATCTAACCTAGACATTTAATTAATCTAATCTAACCTGACCTAAATATTCAACTGACGTAGCCTTATCTAGCTAATCCAATATAACCTAACCTACCCTAACCTAACCTAATCTAACTTTCCATAGATAACCTAACCTAAACACTTAACTAACCTAACCTAACCCATGCAGCCCATAACAAGACAGCTAATGACTTACAAAAACAATTATCGCTTTGCCTGGCCCGTATGGGGATCGAACCCACGACATCCGCGTTATTAGCACGGCGCTCTAACCAACTGAGCTAACAGGCCGCTGGTAAGCCACAGAACTCAAAAATTTGTTTGTTTTATTCTGATTACTTTTTAACAAGCTTTAGTGTAAGTTACTGGGGTTTCCAAGGGTGTTTTCAGAATTCTATAAGGTGATGATTTAACAAGTTCTAGTAGAAGTTATTGGAGTTTTCAAGATATTTTCATAATTCTAAGGATAATTTAAGAGATTCTGGTGCAAAATATTGCTGTTTTCAGGGAGTTCTCGTGATTGTGGTGGTAGTCTAACAAGCTCTTGTGGAAGTTATTGGAATTTCTCAAGGGGTGCTTTCATGATTCAAGTGACAATTTAACAAGGATTCTGCAACGTCATAGGAAAAAGTAAAAACACTCATGAGAACCTGACTAATCATCTCTGCCGTCTTTAAAAATAGCAGAGAGTGAG
Source organism: Scylla paramamosain (assembly GCF_035594125.1). Classification (NCBI taxonomy): domain Eukaryota; kingdom Metazoa; phylum Arthropoda; class Malacostraca; order Decapoda; family Portunidae; genus Scylla; species Scylla paramamosain. The sequence continues at coordinate 5,905,951 of NC_087161.1, forward strand.
AGAGAGAGAGAGAGAGAGAGAGAGAGAGAGAGAGAGAGAGAGAGAGAGAGAGAGAGAGAGAGGAGATTGATTGATTAATTCATGAACGGCTTTTACTTCCCAACAGCCACACCTACAATTTCCAGTCAGTTAGGAGTTAATGAAGGTGATTAATGAAGCCGGCGCCTCCTGTGATGGCTTCGGGGAATGCCTAATGAACTCGAGTTTTTGTAGCAGACGAAAGAAAGCCGTGATAACCTCTCCGCTGGTGCCTGACGGACCCTGATTGGAGACTCGAGGCTTGATTGCGTCTGGGTAGTTTTGCTGTTGTTGTTATAGTGGTGGTGGTGGTGGTGGTGGTGGTGGTTATTGTTGTTGCTGTTGTTGATGTGGCTGTTGTTATGATTTATTTATTTTTCCCTTTATTTTCTTCTTCCTCTTTTTCATCATCATCATCATCGTCGTCGTCGTCATCATCATCATCATCATTAATATCATCATCATCATCATCTTCTTCTTCTTCTTCTTCTTCTTCTTCTTCTTCTTCTTCTTCTTCTTCTTCTTCTTCTTCTTCTTCTTCTTCTTCTTCTTCTTCTTCTTCTTCTTCTTCTTCTTCTTCTCCTCCTCCTCCTCCTCCTCCTCCTCCTCCTCCTCCTCCTCCTCCTCCTCCTGTTCTTCCTCCTCCTTCTCCTCCTCCTCCATCTCCTCCTTCTCCTCCTTCTCTGCCAACAGGAAAACATGGAATATCTCATCATGTGGAACGATTTCTGTAATGAACACAAACTTTTCCTGAGAGACGGCCTTCATCTGGACGCAGTGGGAGCAGCCAGGATGGGCACACTGATCCATGAAAAAGTTTGCCTCCACAGATCAAAATAACGGGCGGGCGGCAGCAACAGGACCAGCGTCGGGAACAATAACAAAATGAGTTCATCCACAGGTTCAGACAAGGTCAGAGCTTGTTACTTCAATGCCCGTAATTTACGAAATAGATTTAATGAGCTGCAAGCTCTTATTTATCTTGAAAACTACGACATCATAGGCGTCACGGAAACGTGGATAAATTCATCAAGCAGGGATTACTTAGCTGAGTACTCACTCCTGGCTACACCATTTTTAGCTTCGAGAGAACTCACCGTGCAGGAGGCGGTGTTGTTTTACGTAAAAAGTAATCTTCATCCTCATCTACTGCCAACCTCAACCATTGCTAATATAGACGTCACTTTCATCCAGATAGAAAATAAATCTCGTAAAATAACATTAGGTCTCGTCTATCGTCCTCCAGCCCAGTCACCCGCTTCAGACGAAAAACTTTATGATCTTATCGCGGACATATGCTGCGTAAATAATTGCATGGGGGATTTTAATCTTCCAGTCACAAGGTGGGGTGAACCACTGACTGCTCACGCGGGCCAGCATCTCTACGGGTGTATACTTGAAAGCTCTCTCCACCAGCACGTCATGCATCCGACGAGAGGTAACAATATCCTAGATATTGTTTTAACAACTGATGAAGAGTCAGTAAAGACGTAAAAACTGGACCAGAACTGATTTCCAGCGATCATCGTAGCTTACGTTTCATCATAAATTTTGACAAAGCTAAAGTAAGCGAAAGTAAAGTGCCAGACTATCGGCGTGCTAACTTTGAAAGACTTCGCATGCAGCTTGCATCCATAGACTGGAATGAACTGCTGGGAACACCAGACATTAACAAAGCATGGGAAGTGTTCGCTAAAAAGTTAAATAAAACCGCGATTTTGTGTGTACCGCAACGAAACAGACGGAATATAAAGAACACCAAACCGAAATGGTGGAATAATGAAATCAGATGCTGCCTTCTGGCTAAGAAAAATGCGTACCACAAATACAAATTAACACGAAACAATAATGATAAACTAGAGCAAGAAAGATTGCGTAGAAAAACTAAAAAGCTGATCAAATGCAGCAAAAAATCTGTTGAAGCTCAGATCGCGAACTCATGTAAAACGAACCCAAAAGAATTTTACAGCTATGTAAAAACTAAAAGAGTTTTAACATCAACGATTGGTCCACTAATAACAGAAAATGGCAAAAAAAATAGAAAACGAAACAGACATGGCGAAAACCCTGAACAAGTACTTTTCAACAGTCTTCATGGCCGAGGATGTTTAAGGCAGTCTGCCGACCCCCACGACTCAGTCACGAGGCACCACGCTGCCGGACTTCACCATCACAGAAAGTGAAATCCTTTCAGTCACGAAGAGCATGAACGTAAGCAAAACACCCGGATCAGACAAGATATCACCCAAGCTTCTTAAAAAAGCAAGAAATGAGCTCGTGAAACCGCTTACGATTTTATTCAATAAAACTTTACTAGCGGGTAAAGTTCCCCATGAATGAAAACTAGCAAATGTCACGCCAATCTTTAAAAAAGGAAATAAATCTCTCCCAGCCAATTACAGGCCGATCAGTCTCACTTCAGTAGTGTGCAAGCTGATGGAAACAATAATCAGAGATAAAATTGTTAAATATTTAGAAGAAAATAAAATCATAAAGGATTCGCAACACGGTTTCAGAACCAAGTGTTCCTGCTTGACAAACTTACTAGACTTCTTTTATTAAGTATTTAACTCATGTATTTAACAGCGTGTTGTGATAAATGGAAGACACTTAGATTGGCATAAGGTAATAAGGTAAATAGAGGTGTTCCTCAAGGTTTTGTATTAGGACCAGTACTTTTTATAATATATATTAATGATATGGATGAAGGGATCAATTGTAAAATAAGTAAATTTGCAGACGACACCAAAATAACAAGTAAAGTAACGTCAGTGTCACAGTGGCAGGAACTGCAGTGTGACCTCAATAAAATAACAAGCTGGGCAGAAATATGGCAGATGAGATTCAATATAGAAAAATAAAATTCTACATATCGAAAGCAAAAATATTCCGGCGAGATATGTGATGAATAACATGCCACTGTCAAGCGCTCATAAAGAAAAGATCTTAATGTCGTTGTGTCAAAAGACCTAAAGCCGAGTCAACACTGCACAGAAACAGTAAAGACGGCAAATAAATTAGTAGGGTTCATTGGAAGAACCTTTGAATTTCAATCAGAAAAGATTATACTTGCCTTATATAACTCACTGGTGCGCCCTCATCTAGAATACTGTGTACAGTTCTGGTCACCATATTACAAAAAAGACATTGAAAAACTAGAAAAGATACAGCGCAGACTCACAAAGATGATTCCAGGATTGCGTAATAAGCCGTATGAAGAACGACTGGAAGAACTAAACCTATTTAGTTTAACAAAGCGCAGGATAAGAGGAGGCCTAATTGAAGTGTTCAAAATCTTTAAAGGATATAGTAACCTTGATGCAAATAGATATTTTACCATTAATCATTCTAACCTAACAAGAAATAATGGATTCAAGATTATACCCAAACGTGTTAAATCCCTCGAGGCCAAACATTTTTTCTTCAATCGTATAGTAAATATATGGAATAAACTTCCTGCAGAAATCGTAAACAGCAATTCTATTGAATCATTCAAAAATAAAATAGACAAATATTCAAAAGCAAATCCCCAACAAGCTCTCTTCTTGTCCGAGTAATTACTAAATTCACTAATAAACTCTTTTATTTTACAGACACCAGTTTTATTACAAATTGTGTTCATTTTCAGATAGGCGTATAGAGTTCACCGTAGGGTGAATAGTACAACTTCCTTTCATCCTTTCCTATGGAAATTCCATGTCAGTTTTTCCATACTGCATGGTACTTTTCCCAACTATTTCCATGCCAGCGCAAGCTGGAGGGAGTGGTGGGTGGGGAGGAGCTTTCTGCTGTGTTGTACTGTCTCTCTTTCCCGTAGCTAGTTAGAAGTAGTTACCAAACAGCCTTGGAAGGACCAAAGGATCTGTTGCTGTTTGGCTTTCCTTTGTATTCCTTTGTATTCCTCCTCCTCCTCCTCCTCCTCCTCCTCTTCTTTTTCTCCTTCTTCTTCTTCTTCTTCTTCTTCTTCTTCTTCTTCTTCTTCTTCTTCTTCTTCTTCTCCTTCTTCTTCTTCTTCCTCTTCTTCTTCTTCTTCTTCTTCTTCTTCTTCTTCTTCTTCTTCTTTTTCATATTATTATTATTATTGTTATTGTTATTATTATTATTATTATTATTATTATTATTATTATTATTATTATTATTATTATTATTATTATTATTATTATTATTATTATTATAACTATTATTATTCAAACCTTCAGACAAGCTGGAGGAGGAGGTGAGAAGAAACACACCTAATACCTGTGTTTCTTCTCACCTCCTCCATTATTATTGTTATTATTATCTTTATTTATTATTATTATTATTATTATTATTATTATGGACAAATGTGAGGGACCTTTTGTTAGGTTTGATGAATGTTACTGAGTGAGTGAGTGAGTAGTTACTTGACGGAACGAATGAGGAACTAAATGTGAATGAATGAGAAGATAAGTGATAGAGTGAGTGAAGGAAGGAATGTCTGAGAGGATGGAAGAGTGAATGAATGTACGAATGAATGAGTGACTAAATGAATGAATGAGCTCTCTCTCTCTCTCTCTCTCTCTCTCTCTCTCTCTCTCTCTCTCTCTCTCTCTCTCTCTCTCTCTCTCTCTCTCTCTCTCTCTCTCTCTCTCTCTCTCTCTCATTATCTTCCTATTTTTATTCTCCTTTATCTTTATCGTTACATGTTTTAATTTTTTTCTGGGATTTTCTTGCATTATTTTATCATTTTACCATTTTCTTAGATTATTCTGTTGTTATTGCTTCCCTCCACTGATGATTTAGCTTTATTATTTATTTACCATTTACTCGTTTTATTAATTTAACTTTTTTTTATTTTAATTTTCATCCTTCTCTCCCTCACTTCCATTTCCACTTCTCTCCCCTTCCCTTTTCCTTCCAACTTTCGTCTCTCTCATACACAAGTTCCCTCCCCTTTTTTCCTTATCCCCTTCTCCATTTCCCTCCTCTCTCTCCTTTCCTCTCATGGGTTCCTCTCTTTACAGTTTCCCCTCTCTCTCTCTCTCTCTCCCCTTCCCTCCCTCTGCCCCTGTGGTTCCCTTCCTCCACTGCAGTTTTTTCCCTCTCCACTTTCCTCCCTCGGGCTCCTCCATTTACCGCTTTTCCCGTCTTTCCCCCCCCCCCATCAATCTTACGTCTCCTCCCCTCCTTTCCTCCTCCGGGTCCCCCTCCTCTTTGTCTCTTTCCCCTCCTCCTATTTTGCATTTTCTTCAAGGTCACTCTTCCAGCTTTAAAGGAAGGTTAGACAGATTTATGGATGAGGATGATAGGTGGAAATAGGTAGACAGGTGTGTTTCGTACAGGGAGTGCCACGTGTAGGAATGGCGGCTTTTACAGCTTCCTTCATTTCCTTACGTCATGCTCTTGTATTCGTGGCCAAGGCAATAAGATGAATAATAACAACATCAACAACAATATTAGCATCGTCAACTACACTTTAATTTCGTGTTTGGTCCTTATGTTACATTTTCCTTCTTCTTATATTCTTTTTTTTTTCCCGCTTGCAAGTCGTATTTATTTTCTTTCCCTTCCAGTCTCTCATTTTCCTTCGTATTTTACTCCTTAATCACACGTGACTTACCTACGTTCTCTCCTCGTGTCTTCCAGGGGACAAGTGTGGCAAGAGTACCTGGTTGAAAAATTGCCAGAGTTGTCCTTCCCTTCCCTCATGATGCGTCTACGGTAGTGGCGGGCCGTTCAAGGTATGGATGGTGGCTTTCTCTGTTGTTCTGTTACTGGTGCCATGTTCTCGTTTTCTATAAGGTATTTGCAGTTAGTTAAATTACGTAGGGATGGCATGTTTGAAGTGTTTCAGATGAATATGAGGTAAATAAGTAGATGAAATAGAGGATAAAATAAAATGCGGAAGAATGAGTCAATGAAAGAAAGGAAAGAAAGAAAGAATGGTGGAAGAAAGGAAGGAAGGAAGGAAGGAAGGAAGAGAAGAAGGAGGGAAGAAAAAATATATAAAAATAGATGAAAGACAGAGTGAAAGAAAAAAAAAGAAGGAAGAAAGGAAGGAAAGACAGCTCACCTCACGCAGAGTTATCGAAAATAGTAAGAAAACAATAACATTCCTAATTTCTCCAAGGTCACCTCAGGGCAGGGAAGAGTGATAAGGTGATAAGGTGATTGAAAGCGTCTTGTTACATAATTTTCCTCGCTTTTCCCTCCCCTCTCCCCCTCTACCTCCCTCCCCTCGCTTCCCCAGCAAGGATGTGTGGGGTGCCTCTTATCATATGATCCTCGTTAACTCCCTCTCACACCCGCTCCATCACCACCACCATCACCACCACCACCACCACCACCCGTGTTCTCCCTCACCGTTCATGACCTATTCCTTCTTCCTCCTTCTTTCCTTCTCATCCATTTCTTCCTCTTCTAATCACATACTCTTCTCAAGCTTCATTCTTTCCACTTCGTTTCTCCTCTTTTTCTTTAAACTTGTCTTTTCTCCACATTTTTTTTTCCTTTAAACGCCTTTTTTTTTCCTCCCTTCTCTTTTTTTTCCTTTAACCTGTGTCATCTCTTT
>NC_087161.1:5917500-5920000 GCF_035594125.1 Scylla paramamosain
AGCAAGGCCTAATGTAATGGATGGTATAGAGGTTTTCAATGGTGTTTTCATGATCCTAGTGATATATTTACAAGTTCTACATTAATTTCAAGAAGTTGTGATGGAAGTTCTTGGGAGTTTTCAAAGGGGTTTTCATGGTTCTAGTGGTAGATTAACAAGTGCTGGACGAATTTCAGCAGGGTCTAATGGAAGTTATAGAGGTTTTCAATGATGTTTTCATGATTCTAGTGATATATTTACAAGTTCTACATTAATTTCAAGAAGTTGTAATGGAAGTTCTTGGGAGTTTTCAAAGGGGTTTTCATGGTTCTAGTGGTAGATTAACAAGTGCTGGACGAATTTCAGCAGGGTCTAATGGAAGTTATAGAGGTTTTCAATGGTGTTTTCATGATTCTAGTGATGGATTAACAAACTTCACTGATTTCAACATGCTATAACGAAAAACATGAAGGTTTTCAAGTGTATTTTTCATGACTAGTGATCGATTAATAAATACTACAGTGATTTCAACAAGCTCTGATGGAAAATATAAAGATGTTCTCATGACTCTACTGATAAATTAACAAATATTACTTCCATTAACTTCAGTAAGCTGTGATGGAAGTCATAGGAGGTTTTCAAGGATATTTTCCTGATTGTAGTGCAGTAGTGTAGTGATAGTAGTGAAAGTTAACAAGTATTTTACCTGAGAGAACCTGAGTAATTACCTGCATGGCCTTTGAGAACAGTCACACTGAGAGAACAAAGCGTTTAATGAATACTGACCTAAGAGACAAGCCATAACTAACTCCTGGACTACTCAAGAGATGGCGCCACTGCTACGACTGACTTAAAAAAAAAAAAAACTGCTCTTCTTTCATCATTTACATTCCATGGGTGACTGACGAGCCAAGGAGGAGGAGGAGGAGGAGGAGGGAGAGGAGGAGGACCTGAGGACATAGAGTGGAGATGACGTGTAGGTGGCGTGACGTGAAGTGATTGAATGACCGACTGACTGATTGATTCCAGCGCTGCCGTAATCTGATCAATAGGTGGAAGTGGAGTAGGGAAGGTGGAGTGGTGGGTGGAGGGATGGAATTTAGGTGGAGCTGTGTGTGTGTGTGTGTGTGTGTGTGTCTGTGTGTGTGTAGAGTGAAGGTAAATGGGGAGGAGAGGCGTGGACAAGCGAGGGAGGAATTGGAGGTGAAGAGAGGAAATGAAGGAGGGAATTTAGGGGGAGTTGCTTGTGTGTGTAGAGAGAAGGAAAGTGAGGACAGGAGAAACGTAGAAATGCGAGGGAAGGATTGGAGGGAGTGAAGAGAGGAGGGAAGCATGGAAGAACTGGAGGTGAAGAGAGGAGGAGAGGAAGGAAGCATGGAGGGACTGGAGGGAGTGAGAGGAGGAGGGAAGAGTGGAAGTGTTGGGGCAATTTAGGAGTAAAGGGAGTGAGGTCATATGAGGTCATATGGCGCCATAAGTCAGAGAGAGAGAGAGAGAGAGAGAGAGAGAGAGAGAGAGAGAGAGAGAGAGAGAGAGAGAGAGAGAGAGAGAGAGAGAGTATTAATCTTCATAATCTAGAGACAGGTGAAGGACAGGTGTAGGAGATAAAATGTCCCTCCTCCTCCTCCTCCTCCTCCTCCTCGTCCTTCCCAACTATTCCCATGCTAGCGCAATCTGGAGGGAGTAGTGGGTGGGGAGAAGCCTCCTATTGTGTCCTGTCTCTCTGCCCTGTAGCTAGTTAGAAGTAGTAGCCAAACAGCCTTGCAAGGACCTAAAGGTCTGTTGCTGTTTTGACTTTCCTTTGTATTCCTCCTCCTCCTTTTCTTTCAAGACTCAAAGGGTAAAGAAGAGAAGAGAAGGAGGAAGAGGAAGAGAGATGCTGGATTTATCTTTGTTGATGTTGCTGTTGCTGTTGTTGTTGTTGTTGTTGTTGTTGTTGTTGTTGTTGTTGTTGTTGCTTCATGTCTTTGTCCTTTTGCCTTTCATTCATCTTAGTTGTGGTGGTGTTCAGGACACTGAGCTTTCTCTCTTTCATCCTTTCTTCTTTCTTTTCTAGAGATGAGAAAAACCAGTTGTGTATCCTTATATACAAACTGACTACTACTACTACTACTACTACTACTACTACTACTACTACGACTACTTTTGCATGTCACTCTACGTTCATAACATAGGATTGAGATTTTCCCTTTTTTCCTTTCTCCCATTCTTTATACTTTTATATGGTTTTATTACTTTTTTATCCCTTCCTGAATAAGGAGGGAGAGAGAGAGAGAGAGAGAGAGAGAGAGAGAGAGAGAGAGAGAGAGAGAGAGAGAGAGAGACTTAGAAAGGAGCAGCAAGGATTACGGAAGGGACACAAAGGAAGAAAAGGAGGAAGAGAAGAAAGGAAAGATTATAATATTGCGTATGATTTATTATATTAGTATAGTCACCGCGAGCAAAAGAAAACAAGAGGTAGTAGAGAGTATTGTGAAGAAAACGGATGTCGGTTAGGTGAAAAATAATGATGATAAATGAG
>NC_087161.1:5922500-5925000 GCF_035594125.1 Scylla paramamosain
GCCGGTGTACACAGACTGACAGATACACTAATAGACAGACAGACAAGAGTTAAACCGCCGGTGTTCGCATCCCGCTCACACACAGGGCGCGGCCAGAAAGCCTTAAGGTCATGCACTACCCCCCACCTCCCACCCCCTATCTTCTCCCACTGGTCCAGACACCCTCCTGCCCAGTCACCCAACCCAGTCAGCTTTCTAGACAGCCTCCCATCCTAGCCAGTCAGTCAGCCAGTCAGCCCAGTCTTCCAGTCGTCAGGTATCTAGACAACCTTTCATACCAGTCAGTCATCCAGTCAATCAGTCAGTCAGTCAGTTAGATATCTAGACAACCTCCCATCCCACTCAGTCATCCAGTCAGTCAGTCAGTCAGTGCGTCAGTTAGCCGGAGAATTGTTATACACGCAGGTAAATTAATAAGCCAAGCAGTTAGCCACTTAGTCAGTCAGATATTCACCTAGTAACCTGCCGCAAATCCATTCAGCCAGTCAGACAGATAGACAAACAGTTAACCAGCCTGTCAGCCAGCCAATCAATCAATCTCCCAGGCTGCCAGTAATACAGCCATGCGTCACAGTCAGTCTAACTAAACCAGTCAAAACAGGCAATTAAATTAACCAACTAGACAACCGGCCAATCAGTCAGTCAGTCAGGGAGACAGTCAGCCAGAGACAGGCACGCCATCAGCCAGCCAGCCAGTCAGCCAGTCAGCTCAGCCAGACAACCACTCCAGCAAGTCTGTGAGCCACCCAGCCAATCAGTCACCAAGCCAGCGGGGGACAAAGACAGACGGACGGACAGACAGACAGACGGCGGCACATCAAACAAGGCAGTAGGGTGGCGGCGCAGCAGGTGACCCACAAAGCAGGAGTGACGGAACACAGCGTACTTATGGCCAGCGTTACCCTCACCAACTGACCTCCTGAACACGTGGCTGCTGCTCCCTGCTCCCGCCACGCCGCACCGCGTCCCGCCTCTTGCCGACCGTGGTGGCCTTACTAGGGGGGTTGAGAGAGTGAGAGAGAGAGAGGGAGAGAGAGAGAGAGAGAGAGAGAGGGCAAGAGAGAGAGAGAGACCAGGGGGGAGCCGGGTGCAAGGCAGAACGCGCGTTGCTCGCCAGTTCACCACTAGACGCCGAGATTAGAGGGAGCGCCGCGCCCCTCACTCACACTCACGCCCTTAGGAGACGTACTCAGTGCTTCCCTCTCCCTTCTTTGAGCCTGCGCCGCCCCTACACAGTGCCCCGCCATGGACACCAAAAGACACGTGCCCCGCCCCGTTAACCTGGAGGAGGCGGACGATGGAGTGGTGGAGTTTTCGCCCCTGAACCAGGAGGATGAGGGCACGGTGACCATCGAGGTGCCCGTGCCGGAGGAGCGCGCCGCCTGGGGCTCCAAGATGCAGTTCATGCTCTCCTGCATCTCGCTGTCCGTCGGCCTCGGCAACGTGTGGCGGTTCCCCTACCTCGTACAACAGGATGGTGGAGGTACGTACTGGATGAAGTTGTAAGAGCGAGGCGTGGAAGTTCCGTGGTGATTTGCGGTGTGGGGGGAGGGAAGGAAGGAAGAAAGGAGTGGTAGTGTGGTTGCGTGTGTGTGTGTGTCCGTGTGTGTGTGTGTGTCCGTGTGTGAGGGTTTGCAGACCGAGAGTTTTGACTTAGTAGCGCTGGTGGCTGGGCCGGAGTTCAATGTCTGATGGTCTATTTGTAGGTACAGCTCTGTCTTGCCTTTCCCTCCTCCTCCCCTTCCTCCTCGTCCTCCTGCGTGTGGGTGTGGGGTGGTGTTGGGTTAAAGGGTTGCCGTGGTGGAGGCGCAGGAGGTGAAGGGCAGTGGGTTGTGGAGGAGAAGTACCGTAATGTGTTGTGGGGTTTCTGTCTGGCTGGCATTGCGTTCTGTTCTGTCTGTCTGGCTTTCTAGGTGTGTGTGTGTGTGTGTGTGTGTGTGTGTGTTGCGACTTGCGTGTCTATTATGGGTTGGAGAGAGAGAGAGAGAGAGAGAGAGAGAGAGAGAGAGAGAGAGAGAGAGAGAGAGAAACATGTGGACGGATTGTTTATGTTGGAAGGTAAGAAGAATCATGAAAGTTATCGTCTATTTGTATCTCTCCATGTCTCTCTCTCTCTCTCTCTCTCTCTCTCTCTCTCTCTCTCTCTCTCTCTCTCTCTCTCTCTCTCTCTCTCTCTCTCCAACCCATAATAGGCACGCAAGTCGCAACACACACATCCATCCATTCATCCATCCATCCATCCATCCATCCATCCATCCATCTATCTCCCTTTTCTCTCTCTCTATTATCTTTATAAGGAAGGCAGTGTGTTTTAAGTCTCTGGTAACTTGTAGGAGTGGAAACGTGTGTGTGTGTGTGTGTGTGTGTGTGTGTGTATGTGTGTGTGCGTGAAGGGGAGGAGTAATGTAACATGTATAGAGCTGCAGATGTGTGCATTCTCTCTCTCTCTCTCTCTCTCTCTCTCTCTCTCTCTCTCTCTCTCTCTCTCTCTCTCTCTCTC
>NC_087161.1:5930000-5945000 GCF_035594125.1 Scylla paramamosain
CCAGTGTATGGATAGGGATGGTAGGTGGGCTTAGGTAATCAGGTTTTTACAGGAACCAGGGGGCGCCTTGCAGCATCCTGGTGTTATGTTTGTGGGGAAGAATGTCTGTTGGTGTTTGGTTAGGAATTTACACGTTATATCACCAAGGAGTTGAGTTTAGCCTTTGTTCTTCATTTTTTTTTTTTTTTTTTTTTTTTTGTCGCTCCACGTAAGTACCTCACGAGATAAGCTGGTTTAGTGTTGGCGGTGTACCGTGCTGTACCATAAGACCGTGGTGGGAATCTCTCTCTCTCTCTCTCTCTCTCTCTCTCTCTCTCTCTCTCTCTCTCTCTCTCTCTCTCTCTCTCTCTCTCTCTCTCTCTCATTCCCAGCATACATATGAAAGTCCGAAGAATACAAGCCAAGAATAACCATTGTATGTATGGCTGAACGAATGTATGTATGGCTGAACAAATATATGTATGGATGAATGGATGGCTGAATGGGTGGATGTAATGGATGAATATAGGAATGTATGGAGGAATGAATGCATGGATGCCTCCTGATCTGAAGTTTCTCTCCCACACTCCTCACTCTCCCGCATCTCCCTCCTTAATCTCCCCACTTATGTCCGCGCCTGTGCTATCACTCCCTCTCACCCCACACAATGGCGCGATAAGATAACATGCCGCCTCCTCCACGTGCATGCTCCTCCCCAGCTTCCGGCCGCGGCGTGTCTGGGGAGCGGTTGGCATTGCAGGGGGCATCACGTGGGGCTGAAATCGGAACACGTGTACACCTGATACCTCCTACCTCCTTGTACCCCCCCATGCATCACTTAACCCTTTTCTCTTTACCCTTTGACGCATTACACGCACACTTAGACGCTTGACCCCCGTGTCTTATCATCTCTGTACCCTCCTCCTCCTCCTCCTCCTCCTTCAAGAAGTGCGTGCCGCCCCCAAAACGAGGCACGGTTCCCGTCTCGCCGTGTCCTCTGTGTTGCGTCATGGAAGAATCCCTTGCGAGTGGAGTGGATGTACTTAATCTCTTTCTCTCTCATTATGACTGATGAGTAAGGTGATGCACGTGGCGGGTCTTGCTCGTCTCGTCCTGTCTTGCCTTGGCTCGGCGTGGCGAATCATGCATAGTCTGTAAGAGGAAGCTGGGATGATTTTCAAGGGAGATATATCTATTTATATATTTACTTATTTATTTATTCATTGTCTGGTTCTCTCTCTCTCTCTCTCTCTCTCTCTCTCTCTCTCTCTCTCTCTCTCTCTCTCTCTCTCTCTCTCTCTCTTTCTTGTTCTTGTTCTTGTTCTTGTTTTTTTTTCTTCTTGTGTTATTTTGGATTTTTTCTCCTTAAAGTGTAGTGAATGATGGTGGGTGATTCTGAAGTGGGTGTATTGTTAGGACGAGTTGGAATTGTTAGATGTTTGACAGCTGTTTGTTTGTTTTTGTGAGGGGGTGGAGGGGATTGTTTTGAAGTGGTATTAGATTATTATTTGAATGAGGATTTTTTATGTGAGAGAGAAAAAAAAAAGAAAAGAGAAAACTCACAGAAGATGCTGGTCCGTAAAGAACACAGTTAAAATGATAAGACAATGAGAAAAAAACCCTTGAAACCTCCGTCTTGAGAAGCTAAAATCTTAGGAAGAAAGGAATGGAGGAGCAGGCAGGGCGTTCCAGAGCTTACCAGTGAAAGGGGTGAAAGATTGACAATACAGGTAGTTAGGTAAGTGCATGAGTAATTGGCGTCTGATTAACGAAGTGTGTCTCGATAATGGGACTGCTTGAGATTGTCAGGTCACACGTCTTGTTACTTGTAGCTTTCTGAGCACGTGATTGGCTGGTGGGTGGGGAACTTAACAAGGCGTCAATACGCAGATTAGGGACTAACTGCTTGAGGTAGTTACGTGTGTGTGTGTGTGTGTGTGTGTGTGTGTGTGTGTGTGTGTGTATGACTTTATAAATAATTTCTTTGCCCGATTGACTTGAATGACTAGAAGGAAGGCAGGCAGACTGGTGGTGCGTGGGGTGAGAGTGTTGAGTGACTATAGTGACGTATTTCGATATTAGTTAAAATGTATGCGAGTGGGTCTTTCATAACCTGCGTCGACGTGTAAAGCAAGTAAAGCATGCATCAAGTGGTGGCGAGGGTGTTGAGGAACTGATGACGTCATTAATAACTGCATCAGGAGATGACCAAGGAGGTGACACGACTGTGAAGTGACTGTTGACGCACTTACCGCCAGTCACAACAGCCAGCACGTGGAGGAGAGTGGTCAGAGGCACGTGCGGGGGAACTGAATGGCCGAGGCTCGTGGTGTGAGTCATGACGTGTGGCTTCGTGCTCCTGATGAAGACGTGAACTGACGCTGACAGATTCGTATGTCACGGATGGCACTGAGCGTGAGGACGGCGGTTAGTGGCGCACGCAGGGCAGCTGGAATAGATTTAACATTGAGTCGAAGATCTGACGTTGAGTTCCTGCCCGGGGTATTTTTTTGTTTTACGCCCCCAGCAGAAAGGTCTTGGCGTCAGAGTGCGTGGGAGGGTGCGTCTTGCGTTGTTCAAGTCTTCATAACTTCCTTGGCAGCTTCTTGTTACGCCTCAGTATCCTCTGTGGCCTTTCTACAGCTCTGTTTCCAATTGTGTGCTTTCTATTTATACCTTCTTCGTATTTGTGTCCTTTCTACATCTCTGTTTTATCGTGTTTCTTTTCTGTCTACACCTCCATATCTTTCGTGTCCTTTCTACATTTCCAAGTTCTCTATGTTCTTTCCATTTTTGCTAGCACCCCGGGTTCAAAAGTACTGTTCTCTGCTTTTTTTCTTTGCACCTTCTCCATTCCATGTGACTATCTCCTTTTCATCTCTACTTTCTTAATATCCTCAGTGCCCTTTCTGTACCTCCTTCTTATCCTCCATCTCCTTTCTACACCTCCTTAATCCTTCGTAATTATCCTCAATACCCTTTCGTGAAAACTTCTACTTAACTTTTTCCATATCCTTCTTCTATAAACTTCACATAACTCCATATCCTTCACATCCACCACGTCCTTGTCTCGGCAACTCTTACTACTACGTCTTTTCCATCGCCATTCATGTCCTCGTTCAGAATTCAGATTGACTCACTTCATACGAACATACTCGACGCAGTAAAGAGGCTGTTCAGTGCAGTCAGGAGGAGGCTTAAAGAGAACAGACACATTTTTGGATGGGGATGACAACTGGACACCAACTTGTATAGAGAGTAACGGAGAGGGACCGCCACGTGTATGTACAGTAGGTCTTCTGGCTTCTTGTAGCTTCCCTCATGCTCTTCGCTTCTTATAACTACAGCGGCTTTATGATATCATATGCCCGTATTCTGAAAAGTTTCCGCGTCTTATCTGTTAGTTATCTCCACTACAACGGGCTGTGGTGGAAATTAATCGGGTTTTATTCAAGGTTTTCCAGAGATAGATTAACACGGGTTCTGCATCAGGAATGGGGGAAAAACAACATGGGAACCTGACTAACAATCTCTATAGCCTTTAAAAAGACGAGTTCCGTTGATGACAAAGCGCTCAAGAACACAAACCACAGTCAGGTGTTGGTTTGGTGATTGAAAGTAACGCGTTTCTGTGTAACTTGTGAACCAGTGCGTCTAGAAGTGTGTCACTGCTGGTGTGAAGTGAATAGGATCGTGTCTGAAGTGTGAAGTGAATAGGAATGTGTCTGGTATGAAGTGAACAAGTGTGTGAAGTGAATAGATGTATTTGCTGTGGAGTGAACAAGTGTGTGTGTGTGTGTGTGTGTGTGAAGCATGAAGTGAACAGGAGAGTGATATGAAATGAATTGGAGTGTGAAATGAACTGGAGCGTCTGGTGTGAAGTGAAGTGTATCTGAAGTGTTCAGGAGCGAATCTAGTGTGAGGTGAACAAGTGTCTGAAATGTGAAGTGAGAAGAAGCGTCTGTCATGAAGTGAACAAACGTGTCTGGAAAATAAGTACTAGTGTGAATGAAATGCGTGAAAAATGTGCGTTAGTAGCAGTGTTGCCTTCTGGAATAGAGTGCGTCAGAGTGAAGGGTGCCAGGGGTAACAGAAGGAGTCGTGCCAGTGCCAGTAAATCCCGAGCAGAGTGCCACGTGGTGTGTGTCCCGCGTTATGCCTCGTCACGCGGGAGTGTCTCACGGCGGTGTGTGGCACTGCGGGGCGCTAAAAGTAGTACCACGTGGTAGCGTAATCTGAGAGAGAGAGAGAGAGAGAGAGAGAGAGAGAGAGAGAGAGAGAGAGAGAGAGAGAGAGAGAATGTGTGTGTGTGTGTGTGTAATTTGCTCTATTAACTAAACATTCTGTATCTCATTTCTAATGTTAATGTATTCATAAAATCCTTTGTCATAAAATTGTAAATGAAAATCAATCACTCAATTAGTCAGTCACTCAGTCAGTCAGTCAGCCATTCAGTCAGTCAGTCAGTCAGCCACTCAGTTAACTACTAAGGCATTCACTTAGCCAACCAGTCAGCCAGTCACGTAAGACCAGATCAGTCCTAGAGATGTCACGTGACCACCACCATGACCACCACCACCACTGCCACTACCTCCTCCTAACCTGATCACGTGCTGGTGGTGGTGGCGGTGGTGGTAGTGGTAGTGGTGGTGGTGGTGGCGATGGTGGCGGTGGTGGTAATGGTTAACGCTGGTAAGGGGTTAGCACTGCTGGGGAGGGATTGGCACTACTGTTTAAGAGGGGCCAAGGTTTTGAGGGAGTGTATGTGGGGGTGGTAACACTGGTAGGCTACATGTGGCGTGTGTGTGTGTGTGTGTGTGTGTGTGTGTGTGTGTGTGTGTGTGTGTGTGTGTCATCTCTTACTCAGCGGTGCCGCGTTGAACAGAAATG
The DNA here is from genome assembly GCF_035594125.1 of Scylla paramamosain. Lineage (NCBI taxonomy): Eukaryota > Metazoa > Arthropoda > Malacostraca > Decapoda > Portunidae > Scylla > Scylla paramamosain. Next base: position 5,934,870 of record NC_087161.1, read on the forward strand.
ATGACATCCCATTGCACGCAACTTACAAGGCCACACACACACACACACACACACACACACACACACACACACACACACACACACACACACACACACACACACACACACACACACACACACACACACACACACACACACACACACATGTATACAGTTAACGGCGCGTGTGTAATAAGCATTGCATGTGTGTGTGTGTGTGTGTGTGTGTGTGTGTGTGTGTGTGTGTGTGTGTGTGTGTGTGTGTGTGTGTGTGTATTGATTCGCCACCCTGGAGGAAGACGGAGGGGAGAGAGAGAGAGAGAGAGAGAGAGAGAGAGAGAGAGAGAGAGAGAGAGAGAGAGAGAGAGAGAGAGAGCTTACTTTATTGATCTGACATTCACCCTGAAAGCATTGGAGAGAGAGAGAGAGAGAGAGAGAGAGAGAGAGAGAGAGAGAGAGAGAGAGAGAGAGAGAGAGAGAGAGAGACAACAAAATCTTCAGGTTGCTTATACTTCACGGAATCTCTTAAAATAACACACACACACACACACACACACACACACACACACACACACACACACACACACACACACACACACACACACACACACACACACACACACACACACACACACACACGGCTACGAGCGGCGTGGGTGAGTGTATGTTATATTCAGTATAAACCAGACTCTCTCTCTCTCTCTCTCTCTCTCTCTCTCTCTCTCTCTCTCTCTCTCTCTCTCTCTCTCTCTCTCTCTCTCTCTCTCTCTCTCTCTCTCCGGAAAATCAATACTTTACCTTACCACAGCAAGTTCAGTGAGCGAGTAAGAGAGAGAGAGAGAGAGAGAGAGAGAGAGAGAGAGAGAGAGAGAGAGAGAGAGAGAGAGAGAGAGAGAGAGATCACCTTTGAATGCCGTAAGTTACAGAATTGGATCCTCTTCCCGTTCTCTTTGATCTCACTTTGAGTCGCCTGATTGTATTGACCCCCTTCCCCTCACCATTCCCTCCCCCTCTGCCCCCTCCTTCGCGTGGCACCTGGTAATTAACTCGCTCACCTGAGTTAATTAGTCTTCATTTCTTAGTTGTCTACCTTCGCACACACCTGTCTTCCGCTCCTTCTGTTATTATTATTATTATTATTATTATTATTATTATTATTATTATTATTATTATTATTATTATTAGTAGTATTATTTTTAGTAGTGATAGTAGTAGTAGTAGTAGTAGTAGTAGTACTTTGACTGCTGCTGCTACTACTACTACTACTACTACTACTACTACTACTACTACTACTACTACTACTACTACTACTACTACTGTCATGGATCAGGGCTGTTAACGTTAGGAGACTTAGGATAGTTTCGGTTGTTAGGATTAGGTTAGGATTAGGTTAGGTTACTACGTGCGAGGTTGTTATATTATGTTAGGTAAGGTCAGGGTAGATCAGGTAACCTAACTTAACGTAACCTGACCTGACCTAACTTAACTTAACCTAACCTAACCAGTCATACTTCATTTCTGGTACAGAGTGTTTATAGATATGAACCTGCTCTTGAAACTGCTACATCCCACCAAATGCGAACTGACCATCGACAAAACTAACACCATTTCAATAGATTGTCATTTGAAACTTTCTTCCCTACCTTTTGAATAATAGGAGCTCAATTAATTACCTGTTCGTGGTTACAAACATAATACAGCAGTTTTAACTCCTTCACTGCGGCATGCACTAACTCACAGCTTTAAAGGCAATGTATAGAGTCTTTATAAGCATTTACAAGAAAGAAAAGGCATAAAAAGAATAAGGTTTGCAATTTTTACCCAGTACAGTGTTTGCAGGTGGCTGGTGAAGAAGACGTCTCAGATCGGATAGTGATTAACCCTTTACCATAGTCATCTACAGCTTTTTAAAGACATATTTTCGTCCTAGTTTCTAAAATACGTACATCTGCAGCTTAACAAAGATGATATTCTGATTCATGTTCAATTATTCTTCGCATCCAACCCAAGCAATTTATTTCAGTGGCCTTTGTGTTGACAAAAGACGACCATGCCAGAAAAAAAGAGTTAAGGACAGGCGTGAAAAATAGCTGTGAGAGAGTTAACTTAAATCATCATTCTTTCTTTCAAACACACTAGCATCTTTCAGTGTATAACCACATTCTTTTATATCTAATTCACTTACTGTATGCATAGTTGTATAGTAACAGCTTCAAATCAAGGTCATCTCTTTTTGAATCACCCAGTATCATCTTTCAGTATAAATCCACGTTCTTTTCCTCTGACTTTCCTGCCCTTGAGCGTAAAGAAGACTGTATCGTTAGCTGTGCCTTTTGGGAAGGTTACGCCGGCTGGAGGGAGTGAGGGAGAGGAGAGGAGGGGAGGAGAAAGAAGGAAAGGAGAAAGAAGAGACAGAAGAAGGAAGAAATAGTGAGAAGCCTTAGGAAAGAGAAGAGTTTTCCTTATTGGGTTAACAAAAGGCCTAGCTAAGGTACGGAAAGAGAGAGAGAGAGAGAGAGAGAGAGAGAGAGAGAGAGAGAGAGAGAGAGAGAGAGAGAGAGAGAGAGTTTAATTGAATTGTATGCGTTTCAAGCACGTACCAAACTATTGACCGTGGCCCCGAAAAGAGAGAGAGAGAGAGAGAGAGAGAGAGAGAGAGAGAGAGAGAGAGAGAGAGAGAGAGAGTGAGTCATGGGGGAAAAACGAAACCCATCGCTTCACTTCTTAATTTGGGCAAAGGAAGGACAAGGAAGAGGAAGAGGAAGAGGAGGAGGAGAAAGAGGAAGAGGAAGAGAAAGAGGAGGAGGGAATAAAGAGGAAAGACGAGAAGGGGAGCAAGGACATCACATTTCTGGTCTTTTGCACACGACCTAAACCTGTTGATGGCTGTGGGGTATAATGTTTCCTCTCCCTCTCTCCCTCTCCTCTTCCCCCCTCTCCCTCTCCCTTTTCCTGCACCTTGCCTTCCCTCCTCCTCTTCTTCCCCTGTACCAACTTCCCCCAACACCCCCAAAAACTTCCAGATTATGACGTCATTAGGGAATTATGATTCTCTCTCTCTCTCTCTCTCTCTCTCTCTCTCTCTCTCTCTCTCTCTCTCTCTCTCTCTCTCTCTCTCTCTCTCTCTCTCTCTCTCTCTCTCTCTCTCTCTTGAAGTTATGTTTATCTTGTATTTTTCTTTCAACATATAAACAGTAATAAGTAGTAATAGCACTCGGAGGAGGAGGAGGAGGAGGAGGAGGAAGAGGAAGAGGAAGAGGAAGAGGAAGAGGAGTGGAAGAGGAAGAGGAAGACGTAGTAGTAACAGTAACAATATTTTTTACATGGGACCACTAAAGAGATTTGCACATTTTAGTATGTTTACAGAGGCCTAGTGAACGTGTGTGTGTGTGTGTGTGTGTGTGTGTGTGTGTGTGTGTGTGTGTGTGTGTGTAGTCCCGGTGGAAGAGTTACACGCGGCCCTTAGGTGATACTACGGACAAGGGACAAATTACGAGGGACGCAGGTGACGCCCTTGGGTGAAGACATTGGAGGATGAGCGAGAAATGGGAAGGGGAATGAGGTTTCGGTACTGGGAAAGTTTTGAGAGAGAGAGGAGAAAGGAGGGAAGGCGTGAGCATGAGGGAGAGATTGCTGAGTAGGAGCAGGAAGAGAAGGAGGAGGAGGAGGAGGAGGAAGAAGAAGAGGTGTCAAGAGCAGGTTGTGTTTTTCCTTCATCGTCAACAAGGACTAAATTCTGAAACACTCCTGCGCCGCTCCTCCACTACATTCAAAAGGCTCTAGTTCAAGTGACGCGGGTTTTTTTAAGAGTGCTTTTACGGCTGTAGCGACAGATTAACAAGATTTATTACATTACTAACAGGAGAAATAGTCTTGAGAACCCATCTAATTATCTCTGTGGGCTTTGAAAATTGTAATGGTGAGAGAGCAGTTTCAAAATACGGGACCAAGATTTTATTCTTATTTTTATTCTTTTTTTTTATTTTTTACTTTCACCACGCTTTCACCAACACGCCCAAAAGATATTATTTGCTTCACCGCTAAGACCAAAAATGAAAATAGCCAAGATGTCAGTAAAATTAAGGAATGACAAACAATGATAAGGAAAAGCAAGAAAATAGTAACTCAGAGCAGCTTAAAATATGAAGTCAATCTTTTCTTGTTTTCCTTCCTTCTCTCGCAAGGCGCAGAATAACAAGGAAACAAACATGACACGCAGCTGTTGAAATAAGACGCAATTCATACCAGTTTCGTGTCGCTCCCTCACTGACTGACGCACTGACTCACTCATTTTCTCACTCATTCACTGACAGGACGGAAAGTGAGCACAGCAACAAAGAAACAAGACGTAATGTAATGCTGCTTTATTTTATTCGCTCACTCAAACGGCGAAAAATAAGCAAACTAGCGCAACGTTTCATAATAAGTAAGATGATAAAATAACATAATAATAACAAAAAGACGTAATGTAGTCCCGTTAAAAACAAGTATAATGGTCTCACCTTTCTTTTACTAATATACAACAAAATATGCGTAGGTAACAGTAGTTCTGATTTTCGCATTTCACTCCTATTTTTATTATTGAGAATGAATATGGTGATTGGTCTCGTCTAAGGCAGTATTTTCTTGTATTTTTCCTCTACGTATTTACCCCAGTATTGTGAAACTTTCTAGGCTGATAAGGACTGTTCTCAAAGGCCACGAAGATAACTAGTCAGGTTCTCACGAGTGCTTGACTTACTGGTGCTGTAGAATCTCTGTTAAACTGCCGGTAAATTCACGAACACTCCATTGGAATTCCCAGTAATCTCCACTACAGCCGCTGAAAAACCCACAAACTTCCACTACAACCATTGAAAAACCCACAACCTTCCACTACAGCCATTTAAAAACTCCATTAACTTCCACTACAACCATTGAAAAACCCACAACCTTTTACTACAGCCATTTAAAAACCCCATTAACCTCCACTACAACCCTTGAAAAAAACTGAAACTTCCACTACAACCCTGGTAACCTCCACTACAACCATCGAAAGACCACATACTTCCACTACAACCATTTAAAAATTCCATTAACTTCCACTACCACAAATGAAAAACTCACAAATTATTTCCACTACATCTATTAAAAATCCCCAATAACTTCCACTACATCGATGAGAAACCCCACTAACTCCCACTACAACCATTAAAAAACCTCAGTAACACCACTACAGCCAGTTTAAAGAAGCAGAACAGATAAAGGCGAAGAAGTGATTAAGAATACATCCACGACCCCGGTGCCTTCTGACCTCGTTGTTGCGTGGCTAAGGTTGCAATCAGTCAGTCTGGCCACGCAGCGATCACTACAAGACTCCCAAGAATAGCAATCCGAAGTGGTATTGCGTTTCGAGCGCCGGCGTCTTGTCCTAGAATACTTTCGCAATGGACTTCATGTTTCTCGATACTCGGTAATATTTGGGTCTTGCAATATCTTCAAAGGCCACAGAGATGATTAGTTGTGTTCTTGTTCTCTCTCTCTCTCTCTCTCTCTCTCTCTCTCTCTCTCTCTCTCTCTCTCTCTCTCTCTCTCTCTCTCTCTCTCTCTCTCTCTCTCTGGAGTCATGAAAACACATTCAAAAATCCTATTAACTTCCAATCTCAATCTCTTTACTGCAACAGTCGTTTTTTTTTTTTTTTCTCATTTACAATCAAAGCACGATAAGAAAAAAAAATTGCATGAACACAGAAAAGTGAGGGCAGAGGTTAATTGTATGTTTTTCTATTTAAGAGACTAAAAGTATCTAAAAAGTTATCTATCTATACATGATTAAGGGAGCAATTATGTAGAAATGGAGGGAGTCGAGCTATTACTAGGGTCATAAAAAACACCCTTGAAAACTCCAATATCATTCACTAGAGTCTGTTGAGAATTTAAGAGTAGAAAAGCTTTATGAACAGTGATCTTGCAGCGGAAGGGCCTAACTATCACTAGAATCATAAAAAAAAAAAAAAAAACTTGAAAATGCCAGTACCCTTCACTAGAGTCGTTAAAAGTTAAGATATCGAATTGAAATACTTGATAATGCTTTGTGAAACGTGAAAGAAGAACGAGTAGCAATAGTTGTCCTAGAAGCTGTAGAAGTTGTAGAAGTAACAGTAAGTAATGGGGAATACGCACAGTGCCCTTAGCCATCATGCTCAAACACCATCATGGAAACTGCCACTACGGGACACCCTACAACTAAATGGGTTTACTTACACTCACCTACATCTAATGCCTTTTTATCCAAAGCCCCATACTCGTGACAAGGAAGCCAGACAGCCACACACACACACACACACACACACACACACACACACACACACACACACACACACACACACACACACACACACACACACACACACACACACACACACACACACACACACACACATACAGAGTACACAACCTGAAGGCAGTCTCTCTCTCTCTCTCTCTCTCTCTCTCTCTCTCTCTCTCTCTCTCTCTCTCTCTCTCTCTCTCTCTCTCTCTCTCTCTCTCTCTCTTTAGGCAGCCCGTGGGGTATTGAAATCTGTTTGTCCAATGTTTATTTTGGCTTAAACTTCTATGTAAATTAGACCAACATAATGAAGTGCGTACAGTGTTTAAGCTGCGGTGATGAGTGGGTTTTTATCATTATTATTATTATTATTATTATTATTATTATTATTATTATTATTATTATTATTATTATTTATTTATTTATTTATTTATTTATTTATTTATTTTATTATTTTAGCAATCATTCACCGTACAAGCTTGAAAAAGAAATGATGCTCTCAAGCGGGAATGCTAACAACAAATCGTGTTTTTAATCTGGTTTTTTAGCTTTTTTTTTTTTTTATGGAGAAAGCTTATAAATTTGTGCACGATGTCACGAATTCAGGATAAATATTTGAATGATGATGCCATTTTAATATAACATAGGGTCTGGTTTAGGTCAAGAAAACTTATCAAAAAAAAAAAAAAAGAAAAAAGAAAAAAACAGTCCACAGAAGCTGCCAGTCCCAATGAAGTGTAGCCAGGGAAGGATTAACCAAACCTTGAGAAGCGACTTGAAACCTTAGCAACACTGGATGCTTCGCCCTTCATCCAGACAGAAAAAGTTAAGCTACGGTTTCTCTCTCTCTCTCTCTCTCTCTCTCTCTCTCTCTCTCTCTCTCTCTCTCTCTCTCTCTCTCTCTCTCTCTCTCTCTCTCTCTCTCTCTCTCTCTCTCTCTAAGCATCTTGAGGTACTACAAGGTCAGCGGGGATAACTTATCGTGACATCACAGGAGTTAGAGAGGAAAGAGAAGTGGAGGGTGAGTGAGGCAAGGGCACCGCGTCACCAGAGAGAGAGAGAGAGAGAGAGAGAGAGAGAGAGAGAGAGAGAGAGAGAGAGAGAGATAGACAGAGAGAGAGAGTTGGGGGGGAAGAGCAAACGGATATAGACAGACATACGAAGGTACAGACTGACGCATATTGAAAACAGATAGTCAAACCTAACAAAAGAAGAAAATAAAAGGAAGAAAGCACTATTCCAAAATAGCGCCATGAGGAAGACGAAGACGAGGGAGAAGAAAAAGAGGAGAAAAAGGAAGAAGAGGAAGAGGAGCAGGAAGAAGTAAGCAGGAGTGACGACTTGAAAGATGAGCGAAAGACGAAACGGCACCAGCGATAATTCTCTCTCTCTCTCTCTCTCTCTCTCTCTCTCTCTCTCTCTCTCTCTCTCTCTCTCTCTCTCTCTCTCTCTCTCTCTCTCTCTCTCTCTCACATACACACACACACACACACTGATGGCCTTGAACGTGTGTGTGTGTGTGTGTGTGTGTGTGTGTGTGTGTGTGTGTGTGTGTGTGTGTGTTCTCGTATTTCCCGTGTTAGCGTGATAAGGATAGTAGACAGACAGTCGGTTGGGAGAGAGAGAGAGAGAGAGAGAGAGAGAGAGAGAGAGAGAGAGAGAGAGAGAAAGAATTGTAATTATTCTTACAAGCACGATGAATACTTAAAATTTTAATGATAATAATTCTTTTGTTCCTTTCTTGTCAATCTTTTTGTTAATTTCATTTCTTATCTGGACATTTTCTCGGTCGCCTGATATTTTAAATCTAATTTTTATTTATTTATTTTTTTTGGCATATTAGTCTTATCTCGTTTTTTTTTTGTTTTCTTTATGGATTGTTTTCCTATTCCTTTTAGTTTTCATTTATTTCCTCATTGCATTCTCTACACTGATCTTCATTTTGTTTCTCATTCCTTTCTTTCTGCCCGTGTTTTCTTTCCTTTCTCTCTTTATCTCTCTCTCTCTCTTAAGATATCGCTAGTTGTCAATATTTCCGTTCCTCTTTCTTTTCTTTGTTTTCGTCTTTCTCTCAGCACTACAGTAATATATTCCTGCCGCCTTCATTTTCATTCTTTCCTTCCCATCCTCTTTCCTTCAGCAGTTTATTTCCATCTCTGGCTGGAAGGAAATTTTCATTCTTACAAAACGAAAACTTATGGTGTGAACGAAGCCTGAAAGTGTCAATAGAACCGTACTATATATTGCGAAACGCTCTCCCCCTTCCTCTCTCTCTCTCTCTCTCTCTCTCTCTCTCTCTCTCTCTCTCTCTCTCTCTCTCTCTCTCTGGCAAAATTAATCTCCTTTTCACAATAGATTTTCTTAGAGGAACGAAATTAAACTGTTGCCGATTCTATTCTCTTCTTTTCCTCCTCCTCCTCCTCCTCCTCCTCCTCCTCCTCCTCCTCCTCCTCCTCCTCCTCCTCCTCCTCCTCCTTCGTTTCATCCATCCCATCCTTTCTCCTTTGCGTTGTCTTTCGCTTCCTTCTTCTCTTTCATCTCGGTGTTTCCATGTTATCTTTCTTCGTTTGGCCTCTTGTTCCAACTCTTCTAATCCCTTCTCTCTTCTCTCTCTCTCTCTCTCTCTCTCTTCCCTTTCTCTTTTTCGTGTTGTCCGTCCCCTGTGTTGTTTTTCGTGCGTTTCCTCTCCTCTTCTTAGTGTTTCCCTCCTGTCCTTCCTTCTTTCTTCTTGTTTACCTCCTTGTTCTTTTCTTTTATTACGATTTGTTCAAGTTTGTAGTATATTCTTTCTTTCCTTTACTCGTTTCTTCGTTCCTTCAATCTTGCCTTTCCTTCTTCCTTCCTTCCTTCCTTCCTTCCTTCCTATTTTTTTCTTTTTCTTATTCTTCCCTCCTCCTCTTCCTCCTCCTCCTCCTCCTCCTCCTCCTCCTCCTCCTCCTCCTCCTCCTCCTCCCTTCCTCAATGTTGCAGCACCTTCAAGTTATCCGAAGAATGCGCTGCCTCTGCACTCTCAACATCCGGAAGACGCGCGGCCCCCTCGTGTATTTGCAGTCATCCTGAAAATGCGCCGAGGATGCTGTTTATTTGACCGTCCCAGAAACGCGCGGGTGCCACCTCCTTCCTCTCCTTGCGCCGCCTGTGTCATTCGAAAAGTGTGCAGCGCGTGTCTCGTGTTTGTTTTAGCCATCCCAGGAATGCGCGGCGTCTTAAACACACACACACACACACACACACACACACACACACACACACACACACACACACACACACACACACACACACACACACACACACACACGTACGTAAGTCAACAACAACAAAAAAAAAGTACTTGTTTGTCTTTTTATTTATATCTTTTTTTCTTCTTACGTCATGAATCTCAAAGCTGTCCCTGCACCCACTTAGATATTAGAGCGAGAAGGGAGGAGGAGGAGGAGGAGGAGGAGGAGGAGGAGGAGGAGGAGGAGGAATACAGAAGTGAAGAGGGTTGTCTGTCTTGCGCTATGTAGTACCGTCTAGTTTTAAACCGGTCGCTCCTCCTCCTCCTCCTCCTCCTCCTCCTCCTCCTCCTCCTCCTCCTCCTCCTCCTCCTCCTCCTCCCTTCCCATGACCTCCAGAATGTCATAAGACCCAACAAGAGAGGCACTGATGATGATGATGATACAGCAACGCCTATTACTACTACTACTACTACTACTACTACTACTACTACTACTACTACTACTACTGCAAATGATGATAGTGAAACCAAGCTAACAAGATAAGAAGCAGTTGTAATTTTAAAAGTGGTGGTAATGGTTTTGGTGGCTGTAGTTGTGTTGATGGCGGTGGTGGTGGTGGTGGTG
>NC_087161.1:5950000-5952500 GCF_035594125.1 Scylla paramamosain
ACTTCCTGGCGAAAAAAACAAGATTAAAGGACGAATACCGAGGACAACAAAGACCAAGACAAAGACAAACGTAAGCGTAAAACACAACAATAAACAAAACAACTCAGGAAAAGCAGCAGAATAACCCTCCCAGTGATAACACATTGAATAACTCAGCTGAAGACAATGCTATAGAAGATGCACTGCTCCTAACACCAGGGACGCTGTTAGGAGGGCAGGCCATCGAAGCTAATCCGGGGCGTTAATCCTCTCTCTCTCTCTCTCTCTCTCTCTCTCTCTCTCTCTCTCTCTCTCTCTCTCTCTCTCTCTGAATGTATGTCAGGAGGAAATACAGATTCAAAGCATACTCTGTCACCTCTCTCTCTCTCTCTCTCTCTCTCTCTCTCTCTCTCTCTCTCTCTCTCTCTCTCTCTCTCTCTCTCTCTCTCTCTCTCTCTCTCTCTCTCTCTCTCTCTCTCTCTCTCTCATTCTCTCACTTTATGCAGCTCGAGTATGTTTGTGTGTGTATGTGTTTGTGTGTGTGTGAGAGAGAGAGAGAGAGAGAGAGAGAGAGAGAGAGAGAGAGAGAGAGAAATATTGGTATCTCACAAACTGCTATATGCTCGATGTCATCTTTAATATAAATGACACAGAGAGAGAGAGAGAGAGAGAGAGAGAGAGAGAGAGAGAGAGAGAGAGAGAGAGAGAGAGAGAGAGAGAGAGAGGGATTGTTGCTCCCAGATATCTCTCAACTTTCCATTCCCGCTGTCTCTCTGTCTGTCCGTAATTATAGTTGTTTTTTTACTTTTTTATATTGAATGTCTTCTCACCTGCCTTTTCTTTCCTCTCTACCTGTGTGTGTGTGTGTGTGTGTGTGTGTGTGTGTGTGTGTGTGTGTGTGTGTGTGTGTGTGTGTGTGTGTGTGTGTGTGTGTGTGTGTGTTTGTCAATACGTAGATCGAAGAATCACTGCGACCTCTCTCTCTCTCTCTCTCTCTCTCTCTCTCTCTCTCTCTCTCTCTCTCTCTCTCTCTCTCTCTCTCTCTCTCTCTCTCTCTCTCTCTCTTCCTTCCCCAAACAAACCCTGTCCTTTATATTTCTGGAACATAAACCTCACAAAAAAACTGAAATGAATAGAAAATCAAGACGAAACATTCAGAAACACGCCACAACAAACACACGTGGTGGCTGCATTATATCATATATTTTCGTCTGTCCACGTGGCGTCCTTTCCCAATCAGTGTTAGCTCGCCACAACTTCGTGTCCGCAGCCTCGTTATTCTACACATTGTTACACATCACGCCCCACATCCTGTTCCCTCCCCCCTCCCCCGTTCCCCCCTTCCCCTCAGTAGTCATGGCTATTGGGGAAATGAGGGGAGGGGAGAGAAGTTAAAATGTTTGAGGGCTTTTATTGATGTTACGATTGTTTTGTTTATATATTCAGTGGGCTGGGGAATTGAATTGTTCGAGAGTTTTATATTTGGTACGATAGTTTGTTTATTATATTCAGTGGGAGGAGAAATTTAGTTTGCTTATATAATTATTTTTGAGAGCAATTAAAGTGTTCGAAAGTTTTATATTTAGTACGATAGTTTGTTTATTATATTCGCTGGGACGAGAATTGGAAGTGTTCGAGAATTTTATGCTTGGCACGATAGTGTGTTTAATATATGTGTATGCATTGGGAGGGGGAAGTATTAAGTAGGTATTTAAGAGTTTTATATTTGGTATGATAGTATTATATTTATTGGAAGGGGAAATGTTAAGTGTTCGAGAGTTTTACATGTGGTACGATAGTTTATTTTATTTATTGGAAGAGGAAATATTAAGTGTTCGAGAGTTTTATATTTGGTACGATAGTTTATTATATTTATTGGAAGAGGAAATATTAAGTGTTTCAGAGTCTTATATTTGGTATCATAGTTTATTCGTTATATTCACTGGGAGGAGAAATCCAGTTTGCTTATGTATTTCGCTGAGTGGAGGAAATTAGTGTTCGAGAGTTTTTATATTTAGTTTATTATATTCACTGGGAGGAGAAATTTAGTTTGTTTATCTATTCGCTGTTGAGAGCAATTGAAGTGTACGAGAATGTACGATAGTTTGTTTATTATATTCATAGGAAAGAAATTTATAATCTAGAATTTACAATTGATACGATAGTTTGTTTATCCGTTGACTGGAAGGAGAAATGTAAAGTGTACGAGTTTGCAGTTTATGGTATAATGATTTCTTTCTTTTTTTTCTTTTCTTTTTCCTGTTCACTGAAGAGGAAAAGTAAAGTGTACGAGAATTTACATTTCTATAGTATGATGATTTGTTTGTCTACTCACTGGAGGGGAATAAATATACGAGAGTTTGTAATTTGCCGTACAATGTTTGTGCCGCAACTCAGTATGGCTGCCTTCTCTCGTGTTCCTCCTCCTTCTCCTTCTCCTCCTCCTCCTCCTCCTCCTCCTCCTCCTCCTCCTCCTCCTCCTCCTCCTCCTCCTTCTCCTCCTCCTCCTCCTCCTCCTAAT
>NC_087161.1:5960000-5972500 GCF_035594125.1 Scylla paramamosain
TGTGTGTGTGTTTATATCTTTATTTATATCGTGCAATTTATATCGTGCTTGGAACGTGTTTTGTCTGTTTGATTCCTGAGCTCTCTCTCTCTCTCTCTCTCTCTCTCTCTCTCTCTCTCTCTCTCTCTCTCTCTCTCTCTCTCTCTCTCTCTCTCTCTCTCTCTCTCTCTCTCTCTCTCTCTGACTATCTATCTGTTTATCTATGTATCTGTCTATCTTTTCTATTTTGGGCATTGGAAGGAGGAGGAGGAAGAGAAAGAGGAGGAGGAGGAGGAAGAGGAGGAGAATGCGAAGAATAGAGAATATAAATACACAACATAAAAAGTAAAGAGAATAAGAGGAGGAAGAAAAGAAGAGTAAAGAAAGAGGTTGACAAAAACAGAATGGTAATGAGAGAGAGAGAGAGAGAGAGAGAGAGAGAGAGAGAGAGAGAGAGAGAGAGAGAGAGAGAGAGAGATGCTTGCAATAAACAGAATAGCAAAGAGCGAGAGAGCAATAAAGGAGACTGAAGAGAAGAAGTAGAGGAGGAGGAAGAGGAGGAGGAGGTAGAAATTCCTCCAAGGGGCGTGTGGGTGACCTTGAAGGGACGGTGAGGAGAGAGTGAGTGAGGGAGGCAGGAGGCGTTGGGGAAGCGAAGGGGGGAAGGGGAGGGGTTAATATGACTCCTGTGAGATAAGGGGGAGGGGGAGGAGGTGGCGGAGGAGCAAGAGGCAGGAATCCTGTTTGGTGGCGCCAGGAGGAGGAAGAGGAGGAGGAGGAGGAGGAGGAAGAGGAGGAGAAGGAGGAGGGAGAGGAGGAGGAGGAAGAGGGATCAAGATTGTAAAACTTTTCTGATCTTATCGTTTTTTTTTTATTAATTATTTTGTTGTTGTTGTTGTTGTTGTTGTTGTTGTTATCAATATGTTGTATATCAATGTTTTTTTCTTTTTATTTATTTTCTTTAATTCCTGTGGCTATTAACCGTTCATTGTCGTAGTAGTAGTAGTAGTAGTAGCAGTAGTAATAGTAGTAGTAGTAGCAGTAGTAGTAGCAGAAGTAGTAGTAGTAGTAGTAGTAGTATCTAGCTATCTTTTTTTAGACTTTTCCATCATCTTACTCTTCACCCCCACCAGCACCACCACCTTCTTACCCCTCCCTCTCACCCCCTCACCTGTCATCAGCCGGCGCAAAAATATCCTCACCTGCATTTTATGAACCCAAGGAAAGCTGCCCGGTCAGTCAGTGAAGCTTGAGAAGTCACGGGGGGTGCACGTCTTACCTCTGCTCTCCACAATCCTTTCTGTCTCTCTCCTTCTCGTTCTTTCTCTTTCCCTTACTAGCTGAGAGAAAGAGAAAGAAGAAAAAGAAGAGAATACGCACAGCTGTTTAAATTAAGAGGAGGACACGAATGGAATAAGGATTAGAAGAAGGAGGAGGAGGGGGAGAGAAGCAAGAAGTAAAGGGAGGATGAGGGAAAAGACAGAAAAATACGTAGCTGTTTAAATTAAGAGGAAGACATGGATAGAATAAGGATTAGGAGCAGACGAAGAAGAAGAAGGAGGAGGGAGAGGAGAAAAAAAAATAGGATGAGAGGAAGAAGGAAGAGGAGGAGGAAATCTGCGTTGCCATTTAAATCAAGAAGACATGAGCCAGGTTTCATTTAAAAGAAAAGAGCGTAGAGGAAGAGGAGAAAGAGGATGAGGAAGAAGAAGAAGAAGAGGTGGAGGAAGAAGAAGAGGAGGCAGCACGTGGCTCTCTCTGGTGGTGGTGGTGGTATTGGTGGTGGTGGTGGTGGTGGTGAAGACAATTCATCACCACCGCCACTAAATCATTCCAGCTTCATCACTCTTTACACACACACACACACACACACACACACACACACACACACACACACACGTTTAAAGATCAAAGTCGAGCCAATGGGAACCTAGAGAGAGAGAGAGAGAGAGAGAGAGAGAGAGAGAGAGAGAGAGAGAGAGAGAGAGAGAGAGAGAGTAAAGGTGAGTGTTGGAGAAGTGGAGCAGGCTGGCGTATAGTGGCGTGGGTGGAGGAAAGGTGGAGTGGTAGAGGGAGGCAGGCAGGCAGGCAGAGTCTAATGGTGCGCCGCGTGGAGTAATGGTCAGGACGCGAGGGAGAAACTGTGATGCTCTTCAAAATGTGCTGGTGTGTGTGTGTGTGTGTGTGTGTGTGAGAGAGAGAGAGAGAGAGAGAGAGAGAGAGAGAGAGAGAGAGGGTGTGTGTGTATATGTGGTGATTTTTTTCATCATCTTCTTCTTCTTATCCTTCTTCTTCTTCTTCTTCTTCTTCTTCTTCTTCTTCTTCTTCTTCTTCTTCTTCTTCTTCTTCTTCTTCTTCTTCTTCTTCTTCTTCTTCTTCTACCATTTCCATTACTTGTGCGACTACTAATAATAACGATTAATACACACACACACACACACACACACACACACACACACACACACACACACACACACACACACACACACACACACACACACACACACACACACACACACGGAATGCAGTACAGTTAAGATAAAAACGAATACAGGAACAGGAAAACGATAAATGACAAATAGAGGAAGAGTAAAAGTTGGAGAGAGAGAGAGAGAGAGAGAGAGAGAGAGAGAGAGAGAGAGAGAGAGAGAGAGAGAGAGAGAGAGAGAGAGAGGATGAAGGAAATACTCTCTTTAATTTTTGTCCTCGAAAGTGACTTGATACTTCTCTCCTGAAAGTGGAGGAGGAGGAGGAGGAGGAGGAGGAGGACGGGAATGTGAGGAGGAAGAGGAAGAGGGAAAAAATGTGAAATTCCAGGAAATGAAGGAACAAACTGTATAAATTTTCACATATACGAGTATACATACCTATATACATACGTACATACATACTTACATACTTGCTTACTTTCTTTTTCCTTTCTTTCTCACTACCGTAATGTACCTACTTGTTTATTTATTTATTTACTTGTTTTCTCCCTTTCCTTCTCTCTTACTTTCTCACTAATTTCCTTCCTTCCTTCCTTCCTTACTTAATTCATTAATTAATTCATTCATTCATCACTTCCTCTTTTCCTTCCTTCCTTCCTTCCTTCCTTCCTTTTTTTTTCCTTCTCTCTCTACCTTCCTTCCTTCCTACTTAATTATTCTCTCAAATTCTTATTTTCTTCTATAAGTGCATGAGAAACCTACTTGCTTACAAATTTACTCACTTATTCATTGACTTACTTTCGTCCATAAGTCGCGTGAGGAAGGTCGAGGCGTGAGTGGGCGTGGCCTGTGCAGTGACCGAGGTGATGCAATACTTCGTGCAGTGTGGATCATGGTGTGTGTGTGTGTGTGTGTGTGTGTGTGTGTGTGTGTGTGTATGTGTGTGTGTGTGTGTATAGGTATATAGGTCAAAATTTTACTTGTACTTGGAAAAAAATAATTGATGTGTGTTGTCTGTCTGTGTGTGTGTGTGTGTGTGTGTGTGTGTGTGTAGCTATATAGGCAAAAAAAAAAAGCACTTCTTTTCACACACATAGGAAAGGTAAAATGTAACCAACATACGTAAAAAAGAAGAAGAAAAAGAAGAACAGGAAAAAAGTGTGACAAAGATTACAAATTCTACTCACAGAAACACACACCAAAATAGTCAATTACAACCAACATACGTAAAAAAATAAATAAATAAATGAAAAAAGAAGTAGAAGAAAAAGTGTGACAAAGATTTCAAATTCTACACACTAAAACTGTCATTTATAACCAACATACGCAAAAAAAAAAAAAAAAAAAGAAAAGAAAAAGAAGAAAGTGTGACAATTATAAATTCTGTACACACACACGCACACCAAAAAAATAAATAAATAAATAAAATAAATATAATCAAATATACGTAAAGAAAAAGAAAAAGGAAGAAAAAAATAAATAGGTAGCGTGACAAAGATTACACCATTCCATTTCAACACCAGTAAAGTTTCGTTGTCCTTGAAAAATGAGTCATTACGGAGAGACAAAAGAAGACAGATCAGAACAGGTATGCAATTCACTCCCCTGCTAGAGATGACGAGGGGGACTAACGAGCGATGATGATGGCAGTGATGAAGGGGAGTGTGTACAGTGCTTAGCGGGAATGAGATGCGTTATTTTAAAAGGAAGTTTATTGACTAGATTGTCACTTTTTTCCCCCTTTTATTTATTTTCATGCCATTTCACACGCCCTCCCTCACACACACACACACACACACACACACACACACACACACACACACACACACACACACACACACACACACACACACACACACACACACACACACACACACACACACACACACACACACACACACACACACACACACACACACACAACAAAGCGAGAAAGAAAATAATAAGAAACGTAATATTAAATTCTTGCTCAAAACCAGAAATACGGATTAAAAAGAAGAATAATTAATAAGAGAGAGAGAGAGAGAGAGAGAGAGAGAGAGAGAGAGAGAGAGAGAGAGAGAGAGAGAGATGGAAGCCAAACAGACGAATTGGAGCGGAAAGGAAATTCTGAGCAAGTGCAGAAATGAAAGGAAGAGAGGAAGATAAATGAGAGGAAAAGAAGAAGGCAGTTGATGAAACACGGCAAACAGGAAGAAATGAAGATCAATGCGAAGGCGGAAGAAGATGAGAACAAGAACTTGATGAAAATTGAAACTGCAAGAAAAGACGAGTGAGATATAGATGACGAAAGGAAAGAATAAATAAGGAAAATAAGAAGAATGGAATAAAAAAAAAACACCGTAAGAAGAGAAGCAGAAAATTGACGTGGAAAATTAGAAGAAGGAATAAGAAAAATTGTAATAACGCCAAGAGGAGATAGATCCAGGAACATCGTAATAAAAAGGAAGGATTAGAAAATGAAAAAATATAAAAAATAAATAAAAAAACGAAAGAAATATACATTGAAAGGAGAACGAACTGAATTAATCCCAAACAACACACACAAAATAAAATAAAAATCACCAACGAATCACAAAAAAATAAATAATAATAATAATAATAATAATAATAATAATAATAATAATAATAATAATAATAATAATAATAACAATAACAATAATAATAATAACAATAATAACCACAAGAACAAAGGGAGGACGTGGACATTGTACATTGCATCTCTTACGCGTGTATTTGTATTGTCATTCATATTTGTAGTAGTATAAGTATATTTCAAGACACAAGTTTTGGATAACCATTACGACTACACTCTTAGGGAACTTGCACCTTCAGTTGAGAAGAAGGAGAAGAAGAAGAAGAAGAAGAAGAAGAAGAAGGAAGAAGAAGGAAGAAGGAGGAGGAGAAGAGAAGAAGAAGAAGAAGAAGAAGAAGAAGAAGAAGAAGAAGGAAGAGAAGGAATAGGAGAAGCAAGAACAAGAACAAGAACAAGAACAAGAACACAAGCAAGAAGACAGTTATAGTATTAGGCAGCAGTGTGGCCTTAGGGAAATCTGTTGGTGTCTGGACTGCGCAGCCCCGGGTGGAGGAAGCGAGCGGGAAGTGGAGCAATGCAGCGCAGACCGGGCGTGGATATTGAGTATTAAGTCATTGCCGGTAATAACAGGGAGAGAGAGAGAGAGAGAGAGAGAGAGAGAGAGAGAGAGAGAGAGAGAGAGAGAGAGAGAGAGAGAGAGAGAGTCTACCGCAGTAATATTGAGACTGTTACTTGAGATTCCCAGCTGTCTAGTCACTTGAAAATCGACTGAACCATTTATTTATTTGTTTAATATTTTTTTTATTACTTTATTATTATTAGTATATATATTTCTACTTTTTTTTTTTTAGCTTAAGGTTGTTTATTTTACGTGGCACTGTGTTTGGTTAGATTAGCTTTGGTCAATTCAGTTTAACGTAGATTAGAATAGGTTAATTTAGGTTAAATTGCGTTTTTCTTTGGTTAGATTAGGTTTCGTTAAGTTACGGCAGGTCGGGTTAGGTCAGGTTAGGTTAGATCTTGTTAGCTTAGTTTAGGATTATGATAAGTTAGTTTAGTTTTGGTTAAGTTAGTTTAGTTTAGTTTAGGTTAGGTTAGGTAATGCAACTCACCTCGACCTATCTTAACATCTATCAGTACACTACAAAAAAATAAAATAAGTAAATAAAATAAAGAAATAAAATAAAGAAATAAATAAAATAACAGAAAATAGAATAAAATAAAATCAGACAAGAATGACGACCTTCACCTGGTATGGAATAGTTTCACAGAGCGTCAAATGTTCGCGGATTTTCTTTAATGTGTGGGCGTGTGTTGCCTGACCCTCGCATACACATATACAGGAGTACACCAGATTATACAACGCCCCACTGTGCATTACCTCACATTCCCGCATAATAAAGAAACACTTGTATATTGATTAAAATTCCTATATGCAGTATGGAGTCCCACAGTGTGTTACTTGAAATTATACAGTAAAGAACATTCTCAGGGTCAGTAATCAGGATGCGATGAGAAATAATAAGTTCAAGTTTCATTAAGTTAGATTTACAAAAGAGATATGAAGAAACTTGTTCTCAGAGTGGTGGATGAGTGAAATAGACGCAGTACTCACGCTGTCAGTGCTGAGCCGTTAGGGAGCTTTAAAAGAACAGTAGACACATTTATGGATGAGAATATGTGGGAATGGGTGGGTGCGTTTTATACAGGGACTGCCACGTGTAGACATGATGGTTTTTTGCATCTCCCCTTATTTATTAATTTATATTCGTTTTTTCTCCCTTAATGACGTGAAATCTTGGTGTCTTTCCGCTGATTGCTACTTGCACTTGTATTGGTATAAAATCAAACTACTGTACTTGGTTGTACGTATATAAAGATACAGTTTGCTTTAATTTTTCATGAGCACTCTCGCACCCCCTTATAAAGCATTCTTCAAACCATGCAAAGGTCACTCACCTTTGTATCCCCGCCCTCACTCACGCGGCTGCTTGTGGATGTCTACCGGTGGGATGATGGCGGTGGGGGGAGGAGGAGAGGGCGGGCAGTGCGGCATAATTGGGTGCATGCGGCTGTCGCTGGCACACTCCACCAGGAGGTGCCCTCGCTGCTGCCGTGTCGTGGAGTTGTGATGGCTTGTTGTGCGTGGATGTGCGGAGCGGCTGAGACTGTGATGTGGTTTTGTGGACCTTTATACCGGCCTGTTGTCATGTGTCTGAGGTGTTGCCTTGTTCTTGTCCTTTCTTTACTGTTTTTTTTTTTTTTCGTGTGTGTGTGTGTGTGTGTGTGTGTGTGTGTGTGTGTGTGTGGGAAAGACTGGCAAAGGGAAAAAATGGTTACGAACGAAGCGAAGTTTACTATGGAGGTTGTGGTTTCATTTTTGAGCACCCCGGCCCGGCTCCGGGGTGACCTGACCGTAACGCTATTCAAATGTTAATATCTCCGGAACTACGCTACCGATCGTAACGAAATTAGCACCATATGATAGCACAACTCTATCAATTTTATATGATAGAGCTTTCAGCTCTTCTATTTTGTGAAGTCAATGCATAACTTGCAAAAATTAGAAGGATGTCGAAAATGGGATTTCGCCAGTTTACTGCAATTTTCATTAACTTTATTTTGTCTCAACAAGGTTGGTCACATACCACTGAACGCAGAATGAAATTTGCTATCCATTGGTATGTAGCACAACCACTGGGGTCTCGCAAAGTTTTGAGCTAGAGTGATTTGAATATTAGGCAAGTTCTCGATGTCCGTGGTGCTTCCATTGTTGCATCACTGACAGCTTCGCTCGTCAATCGCCTTCCAGGCGTTTTACTCATATAAAGGTAAAATATGTTCATAATGTTGTTATTTTCCCTCCAAAAAAGGAGAAATAAATAAAAAATAGAAAATCCAATACAAAGGCTGATTCATTGTTTCTTATCGCTCAGTTGTCAATTCCGTTAAATTATTACCCGTAAGAAAAACGGACAAAGAGAAAGAGAAAGAGAAGATGCGGTGGAAGAGGCAAAAGAAAACAGGAGGAAGAGAAAGAAAAAAATAAAAACAATAGAATAAAGAAAAGAATGCTGAGAAACAAGTCAGAAAAGGAAAATAAAAAAAAGAAGAAAAAAGTAACAGAAGGAGGAGGAGGAGGAGGAGGAGGAAGAGAGAGCAACGTTCTCGACTTAACTATCGTGATTGAAGTAGTAGTATTTTAGTAGCAGTATGTACCAATAATGGTGGTGGTGGTGGTGGTGGTGGATGTGAGTAGCTGCACGTGTGTGTTCAAGTGTGTGTGTGTGTATGTGTGTGTCTGTGTGTATTTGGGTGTATGAGAGAGGGGGACGAAGCCGGGGGTGCGGGAGGGGCGAGCGGTAGTAGAGATCAATACTACAACGAAATGTGTGTGTGTGTGTGTGTGTGTCACTCATGCAGCCAAGCAAAAATGGGAAAGCTTCATGCGGTTGCAGTGAAAGGAAATACATTTACTGAAGATGTCATAGTGATGGAGAGGAGGAGGACGAGGAGGAGAAGGAAAAAGAGGAAAAGAAGGAGAAGCAGGAGGAGAAAGGAGAGGAGGAAGGAGGAGGAGGAGGAGGAGGAGAAGGAGAAGGAGGTGGTGGTGTTAGAGAGAAGAAGGAGGAGGAGGCCGAGCAGTAAAAGAAGAAGGAGGATGAGGAGGAGGTGATGGTAGTGGTGTTGGAGAAAAGGAGAAGAAGCAGAAGAAGAAAAAAATAAAGGAGGTGAAGCTGTTGGTTGTAGTGTTGGAGACGAAGAAAAAGTAGGAGGAGGAAGAAAAAGAGAAGAAAAAGGAGGAGGAAGAGGAGAGGGAGGAGGTAGTGGAGGCGGTGGTGCTGGTGGTGGTGGTGCTAGGGGTGGTGGTGAGTGGAAAGCAAGCAAGGGAGAAAGAAGGGAAGGAAGGAAAAGGGAAAAGATGAGGGACGTGGAAAGGAAGGTAATAATGATGGTGATTGCGATAGGGCGAGGGGAAAGGTTATAGTGGGGGTGATGGTGGTGGTGATGACAGTGTAAGGGGAGAGGGAAAAGAAGAGAGATAGGAAGAGAGAAAGAGAGGAAGGGAGAGAGGGAGAGAGAGACAGAAGGAGAGACTGGTAGAGGAAATTAAATGGAGAGGGAAAAGAAGGAAAAAGAAAGGATAGGAGAGAACGAGAGAGAGAAGAGGGATGGAACATAGAGAGAGAGAGAGAGAGAGAGAGAGAGAGAGAGAGAGAGAGAGAGAGAGAGAGAGAGAGAGAGAGAGAGAGAGAGAGAGAGGGGGGGGGTTTGTTACTCTGGGGAAAGGAGGTAATGAGGGGGTTAGAGGTTGGTGGGAGGGGGGACATAATTCAGAGAGGCAGGTCTGAATCAGAATGTCCCAGATTTCCTTTTTTTTTCTTTTTTTTAAACCTCAATCTCAATTCTTTCTTTTTTTTTCAATCCCTTTTCTCTTTGCTTAAGTCTGGGTGATCCTTTCCTGTCTCTTCCTTCTTCTCTTCCTCCTCTTCTCCATCTCCTTCCTCCTCCTCTTCCTCCTCCTCCTCCTCCTCCTCCTCCTCCTCCTCCTCCTCCTCCTCCTCCTCCTCCTCCTCCTCCTCCTCCTCCTCCTCCTCCTCCTCCTCCTCCTCCAGTCATCCATCATTTCAAGCGCTTAATTAGTTCCCAAACAACCACGCGAGGGACTAAAGGTCTGCTGCTGTTTGCTTATCGTATGTTCCGTATAATCCCACTCACCCACCAATTTTTTTTTCTTTTGTTATTTTGTTATTATTATTATTATTATTCTCTGTTTCGTTTCTCTTCACATCTTATTGTACAAATCTTTTCATCTCTCTCTCTCTCTCTCTCTCTCTCTCTCTCTCTCTCTCTCTCTCTCTCTCTCTCTCTCTCTCTCTCTCTCTCTCTCTCTCTCTCTCTCTCTCTCTCTCTCTCTCTCTCTCGCCGTGACTTTCCTGTTATGAACTCACGGAACTTGGCGAGTGACGAGTATGAAAAATAATAACGGTGGCAAACTTAACTCGGCACCATTAAAAAGTTAGGAACGTGGAGCGCATCGCCTTCTAAAGCCGAGATTCGCGAACACTTGGCGGGAGACGGAAACAAAACAAGAGACGACGGGACTTACTTACAATCTCTCAAGTTGAAGTCACGAGAAGAAATTAAAACTGGGAAACTTAACGTGATCTCTTAAAAAAAATAATAGATAAATAAGTAAATATATACTCGTAAGTCCACGAGTGAATCATAAATGTAAATTATTATGGTCTTACTCAAGGTTACGTAAGGTGTGATGTATAAAAAGTACCTACTAACTGATCGGTCTACGCGCTTCGGATAATTTCTCAATGAAAGTACGAAAACGGAAGAGAAAAAAAGAGAAAAGAGAAAACAGTAAATTTCATAAACATGGATCAAAGGAGGGTATAACGAAAAAGAAAACGAATGTACAACAACAACAACAACAACAACAACAACAACAACAGGAATAGGAATAAGAAGAAAAGAAGGGATGAGGACTAAACAAAACAGAGAGAGAGAGAGAGAGAGAGAGAGAGAGAGAGAGAGAGAGAGAGAGAGAGAGAGAGAGAGAGAGAGAGAGAGACGTTACAGAATGTACTCGTACTACAACAACTACTACTACTACTACTACTACTACTACTACTACTACTACTACTACTACTACTACTACTACTACTACTACTACTTTCACATACATAAATACACCCATACATAAACAAAATCCTTTCATTCATTCTTCTTACCCCCAATACAATACCAATACACAGACAGAGAGGCAGACAGGGACACACACACAGACAGACAGACGGTGGTGGTCCTGGCGTGGTTAGCGAAGCGATCACGTGCCAATTGAACAAATCCGCGGCAGGTGAGTCAGCGCGTCACCTTTGTCCTGCTAATGCTGCAGATCACGGCTCATCTCCTCACGGGTCGCTGGTGGTGGTGGTGGTGGTGGTGGTGGTGGTGGTGGCAGTGGTTGTGCTGGTGGTAGTGGTAGTAGTAGTGGTAGTAACAGTAGCAGTAGTAGTTTGTTGTTGTTGTTGTTGTTGTTGTTGTTGTTGTTGTTGTTGTTGTTGTTGTTGTTGTCAATGTTCCTTCGATTTCACTCATGTTATTTCTTGTTTCACAGTGTGTTTATTAATTTTCCTGTTTCTGCTTTTTTTCCTTTTCTTTTTTCCGCGAGCTTTTTTTTTTGTGTAATAATAATAATAATAATAATAATAATAATAATAATAATAATAATAATAATAATAAAAATAATAATGATAATAATAATAATAATAATAATAATAATAATAATAATAATAATAAAAAGAAGAAGAATGATGATAACAATAATAATAATAATAATAATAATAATAATAATAATAATAAATAATAATAACAATAATAATAAACGGTTTATTAAACAATAATAAGCAGATCGAGAGCTGAAAATGCACATATACAAGAGGTTAAAACATACTTATACTAATGGAATACTTAAGCTGATACATATGGAATATGGAGTGTGTACTAGAGACTGCTTAGACTTCATTGTTTATGATTTTCACTATTGTTGAGATAGCACTGTTTTTATATACATTTCTGTACGGACACGTATGGCAGGCAGTTGACTATAATGCCCAGCACTGTGGTGAGGTGGAGGCGCGGCTTGGGGGAGGAGATTTCTGTGACGTGGGTGGTGGGGCCGTTTTTTTTTTAGCAAACTGCTGAAGGAGGTGGCGGTGGTGGTGGTGGTGTTGGAGGCTGGTGACGTGGAGGGTGGTGAGGGCTTCCTGGTAGAAGGTAAAGTTGGTGAGGGAGCTGACGTGCTGGTTCCAGGTGAGCTTGCTAAAGTTTACTGTGAGGCCGAGGAGTTTGGCAGAGTGAACCGCTTGAAGGGGACTGGTGTTGATGGAAACTGTGGGAAGGGGAATGTTGTCCGTGGAGGTGTGGGGTGTGCATGACAGTGCCCTTGTAGTTGAGGGTGACTTCGTTGGTGGTGGTGCAGGTGTACAGTCTGTCGAGGAGGAGCTGGAGGTGGTGTAGGCCGGGCTCTCGTTATGGATGGTGGTGGCCAGTGTGGTGTCGTCCACATGCTTCCATTGAGCATTTGTGTCTGTCATGGCGTCATTAATGAGGATCAGGAAGCAGAGAGCTCCCATCCTGCTGTGCGTGCGCCCGCGCGCGTGTGTATGTGTGTGTGTGTGTGTGTGTGTGTGTGTGTGTGTGTGTGTGTGTGTGTGTGTGTGTGTGTGTGTGTGTGTCGTGTTTCTTTTTTTTTTTTTTTTTTGCGTAAAGGAGGTGAAATGACGAGGAGAGAGAGAGAGAGAGAGAGAGAGAGAGAGAGAGAGAGAGAGAGAGAGAGAGAGAGGATGGTGACAGACAGAATATAATGTAGGGACCGCATTTCATACTGATTCTCTCTCTCTCTCTCTCTCTCTCTCTCTCTCTCTCTCTCTCTCTCTCTCTCTCTCTCTCTCTCTCTCTACTCGATTTATAACGTGAAAAAGAGTGGCTATTGTAGTATTGTAATAGCATTAGCAAGATAGTTGTAGTAATAGTAGTAG
>NC_087161.1:5987500-5992500 GCF_035594125.1 Scylla paramamosain
TTATCAGATACGACTTATTTACAACAACAACAACAGACAGACAGACAGACAGACAGACACAAAAAAAAAATAATAGACAAACAAAACAGCATTTCAATATCACATTCAACGTAATACAACAACAAAACAACAACAAAAACAACAACAACGACAACAGACACACACGAAAAAAAAAAAAAAACTTAATAGACAAACAAAACAAAGCAGCATTTCATTTATCAGGCACAACACCAACAACAATAGTAACAACAACAACAAAAACAACAACAAAAACAACAACAAAAACAACAACAACAACAACAACAACAGCCATATTCCATACCATATCACAACCCAAGCCCTTGACGCTCCTAGTTCTGTTTGCGGGGAAGAAGATTAAACACTCCCTCCATCCACCCATCTACCCATCCACCCCCACCCACTTACCCCTCCCACCCCACTCCTCCGCCCTCTCGCCGACGCCGCCGCCGCCAGCAGGGTCGAAGAGTCTGGCGCCGTGGACTAGTTTTCGCGACGCCACGGTGGGAGGAGGCGTAGTAACTGTGGGAGAAGGGGGAGAGGAAAGGGAGAGGGAGAGGAGGGGGGAGGGGGGAGAAAAGTGAGGATTAAGCGGGGTAGTCATTGGAGAGATAGAGAGATGGAGAGGACAGGTGAAGGGAGGGGGAGGAAAGAGATAAGGAGGGACTGGAAAGTTGGAGGAAATTAAGGCTAGATAAGTCTGTAAGGAGTCATTAGGTTTTGAGAGATGGAGAGAGATGGAAGGAACAGGTGAGGGGCAGGTGGAAGAGTGGATGATTGAAGGGATGGAAGCGCTGAAGGGCTGAATGGGATGTACCAATGAAAGGTTAAGAAGATGGATGACTAAAGATAAAGAGAGATGAATGGAGGAGAAGGAGCGGAGGGAAGAAGGAAAGAACGAGTGTGGAGGCTAGAACAGGTGGAGGTGAAGGAATAGTCAAGGTGGAGATGGAGGGAGTGAAAGAGTAGAAGTGGAGGGGAAAAAGGAAACGACAAGAGTGGAGAGATGAGGGAGTGAAGGAGTGGAGGAACTGGAAGGAAGAAGAAAAGGACGAGTAAGGAAGCTAGAAGTGGAGGCGCTGGAGTAGTCAAGGTGGAAGTGGAGGAATGGAGCAGGTACCTGAGTGGAGGGATAGTTTGGAGGGCTGGAGGGCTGGAGGGTGGACAAAGGAAAGGGAGAGAGGCTAGAGGAATGAAGGTGGACCATTAGAATAGCGGGAAGAGAGGTGGAGGGGTGGACGGAGAGGAAGGGAACAGCCCTTGCATCCCTCAACATTCCACATGTGATGTAATGAGTGAGGCCTAACTGGTCAGGTCTCCCACGTGGTCTGGCTGTGGTTCTTTTAGCTCGCTTAGGCCTAATGGAGGTGGAGGAGAGGAGGAGGAAGAGAACAAGTTACCGGCTCCCTATCCACTCCTCCACCCCCATCCAGTCCCATTATCACCTCCATTGCCACCAACCCATGAGGAAAAGATTCAGTAACCTTACCATCACAAAAAAAAAGAATAAATAAGTAAATAAATAAATAAATAATAGGGGGATGAAAGTAATGGAGAAAAAACGCCAATTAAACTCAAGGTCATCCACGTAACTGATAATAAAAAACAACGAAGAGAAAATGAAAAGTGAAGGGAAGACAATGCTCACGGGAAACTAAACTGAACCAAACTGAACTGGTCTTATGACATGCCTGGTGTGCGTACGTGTATGGGTGTTGTAGTTGTTGTTGTTGTTGTTGTTGTTGTTGTTGTTGTTGTTGTTGTTGTTGTTCTTGTTGTTCTTTTTGATCTTATCGTCGTCGTTATTGAAATTGTTATTGTTACTGTTTTTATTCTTATTGTTGTTTTTTTGTTCTCGTTCTTTATTTTTTTATGTTGAAACCACTACTGCCATTGCTTTTGTTCTCACTCTTGCTTTTGTTTTCGTTCTTATTCTTCTTCTCATTATTATTCTTGTTCTTGTTGTTGTTTAGGATCACCAAGGTCACACAAAACACCCGGAAAGATGAACCCTGAACCCCCGCCCCAACTTCCCCACCCCTCCCTACCCCCCTCAGCATCGTAAACAAGAGCGGGCAGCGGGCGGCAGGCGGGCGGCGGGCGGGGAGAAGGGGGAGCGAGAGACAAGCGAGGCGGCAGGGCGAGGATTCCAAAGAGGAGTAATTGCCTGGCGGGGTTCAGTGGACGCGGCACAAAAAACCAGGCAGCAGTGGGGAGTTTGGGAGAGTGGGGGGATGCGCGAGCTGGTGGTGGTGGTGCTGCTGCTGCTGCTGCTGGCAAGAGACCGGCTGGGGTGTAAGTGTAGGGAGAGTAGAGAGAGAGAGAGAGGAAGAGAGAGAGAGAGAGAGAGAGAGAGAGAGAGAGAGAGAGGAGAGAGAGAGGAGAGAGAGAGAGAGAGAGAGAGAGAGAGAGATGGTTAATGTATAAAGCCGCCTCCAAAGAGCAGTTTTAAGTGTTGTGTTAATATTCTGAAACACTTGTGCACAGCACCTACACTACATTCAAAAGGCTCTGCACAGTTGAAGCCACACTGGTTTTTAATTAAGGGTGTAATTTTACGGTTCTGTTGACAGATTAACAAGATTTCTACATTACTAATAGGACAAACAGGCTTGAAACACCGGCTTATTATCTCTGTGGCCTTGGAAAATGGTGATGATGAGAGAGCGAAGCTTTTCTGAATGCAGTCATAAGTCAGTTGAGCCTGAGTCCACCAGAGCGGCGCCCTTCACTGTGCACTTCCCCGCAAAAACCCCGCCGCGTGTCGCCACATCACGCTGCTGTTGATCCATACGTGCATTTCCGCCATGCCGCCTGGGGGGAGAGGGAGGGAGAGAGGCTGCCCACCACAAATACATGTAAATTGTAGAGGGGATCATGGAAATAACCTTCGCCTACTAATCAGGGGGATATTGTTTATTTCTGGGCAAAATGTGATGCCCTATCAAAGCGTGATGTGCACACTGAAGGGGTCAGCTGTGATGTTAATGAACTGAGTTAATCCAACAGCGAACTTGACCTGGTCTAAATCCAACCTAACCCGACCAAACCTAACCTAAACAAGCTCAACCTAACCTAATGTAAGCCTCGGATGAAAACGGTAATGTTACTTTAATATCATCCAGGATAAATAGATAAATACTTTACTAACCACAGCTAGGAGTCACGTAATATGTCAGGTGATCACGTAAACCTAACAGAATATAAGTGTTTACATAAACTAAATGCACATATATGATGATCAAATCTGTCGTCCACGAAACATCACCATACATTAACCAGAAACAGACTAATGGCAGCTGCCCTTCTTCACAACTATACGATAAATACAATCTGAGAATGTCGTGAATTACTTAAAGATAAAACTGGAAAAACTGTCTGAAAACCAATCTTAACACACACACACACACACACACACTCACACACACACACACACACTAAATGTACACCACCTTGCGTACGTTCAAAATATACATGTGGTGAGGCCAACGCGCGCATCATGTCCTCCTCCCTCCTCTCTCGCTGGTCAAGGTCACCCCCGACCCCCCACCGCTGCCTCGCCGGGAAACAGTTACAGAGTTACAACCTTGGCGCGGGGTAGGACTGAGGCTCAAGGGACGCGGCGGGGCTTAGGCGGGCCGGCGACGCTTCCTGCCCAGCTTTGAATGGCTCAGAAGGCGGCGGCGGGTGTCCTGCGTCAAGTGTTTGTGGGACGCGCGTCCTTGCGGCTTCTTAAATACAATCGTGCGCCGCCTTCGTTAGTTTAAACTCTTCCTGCTTCTTCTTCTCGTTTCGTTTTCTTTTTCTTCTTCTTCTTCTTCTTCTTCTTCTTCTTCTTCTTTTTTCTTTTTCTTTTTTCTTTTTTCTTTTTCTTTTCTTCTTCTTCTTCTTCTTCTTCTTCTTCTTCTTCTTCTTCTTCTTCTTCTTCTTCTTCTTCTTTCTTCTCTTCTTCTTCTTCTCTCCTCCTCCTCCTCCTCCTCCTCCTCCTCCTCCTCCTCCTCCTCCTCCTCCTCCTCCTCCTCCTCCTCCTCCACCTCCTCCTTCTGAAAGCTTGTTTCATGAGTTGATGAGATGCGATAGAATGCAACAACAACAACATCTTCTTCTTCTTCTTCTTCTTCTTCTTCTTCTTAGTCATATCCACATTTCTTCCTTCTTTCTCCTTCCTCCTTCTCGCATACATTTTCTTTTTCTCAGACAAAACACTTCTTCCTCTTCGTCTTATTTTTTCTTCTTCCATCTCATACACAGACATCCTTTTTCCTCCTTTTTTTTTCTCTTTTCCTCAAACAAACCTTATTTCTTTTTTTTTCCTCCTCCTCCTCCTCCCCGCACCCCACACAATTTCCCTCTTCACAACTTTTAACCATCTTTACATTAGAAACAAACTTTCGCTGATTAATCAAGAAAGGAAACTTTTTTTTATATATATATACCTACACGCGAGGAAGCCTTTCGAACCCACACGCAAAGAAACGAACCCAGGGACGTAGGAATGACAGACAAGCACCTTATCAGTGACCCATCCACTTGTCTTCGTATTTTGAACGAAGCTGAGTTTGGGAACGGAAAAATTTAATGCTAATCATGACTAAACACTCTCTCTCTCTCTCTCTCCTCTCTCTCTCTCTCTCTCTCCTCTCTCTCTCTCTCTCTCTCTCTCTCTCTCTCTCTCTCTCTCTCTCTCTCTCTCTCTCTCTCTCTCTCTCCTCTCTCTCTCTCTCTCTCTGGAACAACAAGGTATCTGGGAACTTAAAGATACCGTGATCTAACTTAACCTTACCTGACCAAACTCTCTTTAACGTTTTCTTCATTTTTACTTTCGTTTGGAATCGTAACCTTTAGTCTGAAGAGTCACGTGATACCTTTGCTTAGGTGAAAATGTACAGTCGTTTTGTCAGTCAACTATTCAGTCAGTCATTCAGTCAGGAAGTCATTTAGGTCTTTCTTTCTTTCATAAGCTTCAGAAACTAGATTTTAAC
>NC_087161.1:6005000-6017500 GCF_035594125.1 Scylla paramamosain
GAAATCCATAAACCACAACAAAAAATGACGAAAAAAAAAAAAACATTTAAACCACCGTCATGAAAACACAAAAAACATATAAAACCACCACTAAAAAAATCAAATAAGAAGCACAAAAGAAAAAAAACAGTACAATAACACCCATTAGACTTGCAGACCCAGTTAAAAGACGTCCAGAGAGAGAGAGAGAGAGAGAGAGAGAGAGAGAGAGAGAGAGAGAGAGAGAGAGAGAGAGAGAGAGAGAGACTGGCTAACTACCTTAAACCCATATTTATCAAGAAGAGTACGTAAGGTGGAAAAGCGGTATTGTCTTGTGTGTGTGTGTGTGTGTGTGTGTGATCGTGGGTCTGGTAAGGGGGATGAACTTTCACCTTTGGCAAGCACCGAGGCAGGCAGACAGGGAGGCAGGCCAGCAGGGGGCGCCGGTGGGCAGTGAGTCTGTCTTCTTTAAGTGCTCTCCTCTCCCTCTCCCCTCTCTCTGCTGCGCCTTTCTCAGTTCAGGGGACATGATATTCCTGGTGGCGGTGCAATGTGTGGACGTGATGTGATGCTCTGAAGGTTGATGTTGTGGTAATTGGTGATGTTATTGTGTGTGTGTGTGTGTGTGCGTGTGTGTGAGAGAGAGAGAGAGAGAGAGAGAGAGAGAGAGAGAGAGAGAGAGAGAGAGAGAGAGAGAGAGAGAGAGAGAGAGAGAGAGTCAGTCAGCCAGTCAGTCGATTTGAGCAAGGTTATCGAAGGAATTTATGATGATGTTGTTATTTTGGCTATTGTTATTGTTAGAGAGAGAGAGAGAGAGAGAGAGAGAGAGAGAGAGAGAGAGAGAGAGAGAGAGAGAGAGAGAGAGAGAAAGAGAAAGTATTAAAGAAAAAGCAAATTAAATTACGTAGAAACATACACAAAAAAAAAAGAAAAAAATAGACAATACATGAGAAAATAAACCAACAAAAAATGTGAAAATTAGAATGAACAAATTTGGAAATGGAAATGGAAACAAAGGCAAACAGAATGAATATAATGAAAAAAAAAGTAAATGGTGTCAATTTGCAGAGAAAGAGAGAGGGAGTCAAACCTATTAAAGCAAACTCAGGTAGATCTATGATTAATACAGCCGATTAATTCACACAGGTAAGCGTACTGTTATGCAGGTAAAGATCCTATTTATAGCTTGCTGTCGCTTTTTACTACCTCGTGAGAGAGAGAGAGAGAGAGAGAGAGAGAGAGAGAGAGAGAGAGAGAGAGAGAGAGAGAGAGAGAGAGAGAGGGGTGGGGGGGGGATACGGCAAACTTGATCAGGTATGGCCATTAGGAGACCGATTAATTAGCACAGGTAAGCGAGAGGGATGAGCACAATGCAGGTAATTGGACGTGAGTGAATGCAGTGTGTCTCGTTACCAGTGAGTGCTGCAGGTGGTGGCTGTTGCCTTGCCTGTTGCCTTCCCTTGCCTCCCCAATGCTGTGTTAAGTGGTCACATGTTAATAAGTAACCTTCAGGTGTCAGTAAGTAAGATAGGTTGAGGGATATTGGGTTGAAGGATGGAAGGAAGGGAGTTAGATTTAAAAAGGGTAGGAAAGAATGAGGTTTCAAATAGGGTGATAGATGAATGGAATGGACTCAGTAATTAGGTTCTTAGTGCTGAGTCGTTAGGGTTATTGTTTTGCGTGGATATGGTAGATGGAAACAGGTAGGTATGTTTAACAAAGGGACTGCCACGTGTATGCATGATGGTTTCCTGCAGCTTCCCTCGTTTTCTAATGTTCCTGTTATCCTCAAAGTAATTTTCACTCATAAAGCTTCCTACTTGAGAATTACAACACAAAGTAATTTCTCCCTTGATATAAGTTCTCTTAACCTAACTTAGCGTGATCTAACCCGTCACAACTTAACCATAACAACATAGCCCAACTTAACTAAACCTAGCATTTGTAAGACTCAATATAAAGTAATCAACTAAATCTAACCTTCTTTAACTTACCACAGTATCTTTCCTAACGTAACCTAACCTAACATTTCTGGAACCCAATCTAACATAACCTAACCAAATATAAACTTCCCTAACACAACACAACAATTTTCCTAACCTAACCTAACCTAGCATTTCCGGATTCAATATAACCTTTTACGTTCCCTAACATAACACAGCACACTCTTCCCTAACCTAACCTAACCCGCCCTACGCTAACCTAACATTTATAATCTCAATCTAACCTAACCTAATGTAACCTAACTTAACACATCACACAACTCTCGCCTAACCTATTGTAACCTTCACCTTAACCTCCTAAATAACCTAACCATCCCCAACACGCACCTAGCCTTCCCTATACGTAACCTAACCTAATTAATCACCAACGGGAAATTATTTAGTCTGCATTGGGAAATCTAGCGAGCGGAATGTTAGTCAGGGAAATTTGTCTTCGGGGTGAGGGTGAGGGTGAGGGGGGGAGGTGAGTTACGGTACATTCTATTAGCCTGCCTCGCTCTGCACGCCGTCCTGCCCCACCACGCATGCTGGAATGTACTTATTTGCTGCCTTGCTGTGTAAATGGTTAGATGGCGCAGAGAGAGAGAGAGAGAGAGAGAGAGAGAGAGAGAGAGAGAGAGAGAGAGAGAGAGAGAGAGAGAGATTGACATTTCATTATTAGTGCTGGAGAAATTGAAAAAGAAATATAAAAAGTATCTAGTGAGAGAGAGAGAGAGAGAGAGAGAGAGAGAGAGAGAGAGAGAGAGAGAGAGAGAGAGGAGAGTTGAAATTTCAATATTAACGTTAGAGAAATGCGTTTGATTGTAAATTTAGGAAGAAATAAAAAAAATACCTAGTTTAACACACACACACACACACACACACACACACACACACACACACACACACACACACACACACACACACACACACACACACACACAGACAGAGAGAGACAGAGACAGAGAGAGAGAGAGAGAGAGAGAGAGAGAGAGAGAGAGAGAGAGAGAGAGAGAGAGAGAGAGAGAGAGAGAGAGAGAGAGAGAGAGAGAGAGAGAGAGAGTTTTGACTTCCATAGTAGAATTGGTAAGAGCGCGCTTGACTCATAAAAAAGAAGCTGCAGAACGTAAATATGA
The DNA here is from genome assembly GCF_035594125.1 of Scylla paramamosain. Taxonomy (NCBI): domain Eukaryota; kingdom Metazoa; phylum Arthropoda; class Malacostraca; order Decapoda; family Portunidae; genus Scylla; species Scylla paramamosain. The sequence goes on from NC_087161.1 coordinate 6,008,098, forward strand.
TTGTTTGTAATTAAGTATAGTGGTAAATCAAAACCTGTAAAGAATAGTTGAGATCCTTTTGATAATTGTGGTAGAATTATTATAAGCACTACTCTTGATTTGGGGTTAAAGCCATGATAAATAAATATAAATTGTAGGCGTTGATCGAAACCAGGAAAAGTAAAGAGTGCGCACGCGGATTAAAATACAATTAATTATATGATAGCAAAAGTGAGTTAATTATATAAAGAAGGAGCAAAACCCGCAGAAAATAATTAGGTTTCCATATGTGGCATGGTAGAAAGATGTGTACATAAATTACTCCAATATGGATTAAAACATAGATAGATAAATAGTAATAATAATAATAATGATAATGATAAGAAGAAAACGGAGAGAGAGAGAGAGAGAGAGAGAGAGAGAGAGAGAGAGAGAGAGAGAGAGAGAGAGAGAGAGAGAGAGAATCCGATCGAAAAGCTACAAAAAACTTCACAGGTTACAAATTTAGAAAACAAAAACAAAAAAAGTAAACAATATTCATGATGAAAGTAGTGACATTAAAAGCCAAAACAAAAAATACTAAAATGAAAACAACAACAACAAGAACAACAAGAACAGCAGCAAGAACAAGAAAAAAAAATACACTTCCTTAGAGAAACAGGTTCAATTCGTGCACCGTTATGAAGAGAGAAAAACTAAATCCATATTAATAAGTAGACAGTCAGTTGTTCTGAGGCAAAACTTACTGCAAAACTTACTGCGTGATTAAATTGTTTTCCATCCTTCTCCCTTTTTTCGCTATTTTTTTTTTCTCTCTTTTTCAGTTCGTCATCAATTATAAAGATTCGGACGCACTTTGTTAATTTCCCTTTATTATTTACGGTGTGGTGTTATTTGGGAGTTATAGTGATGAAGTGGTGATAATAGTGGTGTTAGTGATGATAATGAGAATTGAGATGAATGTGATAGTGGTAATGACTGTGGTAGTGATGGTGATGAATATATTATTATAGTAATGGTAATGAGTGTGGTGCTGAAGGCCATGAGGATGATGAAAAAAGATGGTGATGACAGGTTTTGCCTTGACGTCATCATCGTCATCATCACCATCATACATGTCATTTATTAGTCCCTCCTCAACACACATATCACCCCTCACTCATACACTTACCAACCCTCATCCATACACTTACCAACCCTCATCTATACCTATTACCCCTCAACACATCTGTCACCCCCTCATCCATACACCTATTCAACACCCTTCAACACGTGTCACCTCTCACCCACACCTGTTTTTCCCTAGGTGGTGTACTTCACGGCTCTCTTCCCATACTGCATCCTCATCATTTTCTTCGGGCGTGCTGTCACCCTGAAGGGAGCTGGTGCCGGCCTCAAGCACATGTTCACTCCTGATGTAAGTATTAGGCCCGTATTCAGAAACGCTTTGCTGTCTCACCATGATTATCTTCAAAGGCCACAGAGATGATTAGCCAGGTTCTCAAGACTGTTTCTCCTGTTCTTAGTGTAAATATCGTGTTAATTTGTTGCTAGAACCTTTAAAAAATAAAATAAAATAAAACCCGTGCCATGTTAACTCGAGCCTTTTGAATTTAGTGGAGGTGCGGCGCGGAAATGTCTCAAAATATGATCCTTAGAGACGCAGAGACCAAAAGACAATCCCAGAGACTCACATTTATAAGCCTTGAGAGATCCTGATTATAAAAGTTTTCAAGAACCAGAAGAATGTAAAGAAAATGAGGAGTAAAAGGAGTTGGAAGATTTAATGACAAAACAGTATACTCCTTTTAGAAATTTTCAGAGATCCTATCTATAGAGCCCAGTGGAAGACACTTCAAGTTTTGTATTCAAGCACAAGAAGGATGTATATAACTCATGAGAAAAAGTAGTTGGAAGATTTAATAACGAAAAGATAAGTGTAAGAATGTATACTAGGATTTCGCGGTGTTTTTTGTAGCATTCCCTCACCCACTCGCTCTACCCAAAACAGCTGTCAAAATTACTCAATCCGACGGTATGGATGGACGCAGCTTGTCAAGTCTTCTACTCGCTGGGTCTTGCGTTCGGCTCCCTCATAGCCTTTGCCTCCTACAACCCCATGAAGAACAACTGCAAGCGTGACGCCCTCTTCATGTGCGTCATCACAGTCTTCACCGCCACCTTCGCCACCATCGACATCTTCGCCGTGCTCGGGTTCAAGGCCGTCGCCAACTATGAGAAGTGTGTCGAGCAGTAAGTGTTGGCAGGGTGATGCATCTTTTATTTTTCTCCTTTTCCTTTTCTTTAGTGTTCCTTCCACATGATTGTGTTAGAAGACTGCTTGTGTTCACGTTAGGTTGAAACTCAGTTTACCAGAAGGAAAAATGGTTAAAATCAATGAGAGGTGACACTGGGAACAGCTGTAGTAGTACGGACCTTGTAGAAGACTGCCCGAATGATACCAAACCACTGGACAGGCTTGTGATGCAGCTGCAGTGTGTGATGAGCACTTTCTATTTACTATGTGGTGAAGGAAGAGTTGTATTTTATTTCCTGAGAGAACCACAAGCAGTTATCATTTGGCAAGGAGCACAGGAGGAGGTTGACTTGCCTGAGTGACGTAGCGGGTTGGCTCCACTAGCTCTCATTAGCAAGGCAAGACAGGTGCACCAGTCAGGACAGAAGGGCAGGCACAGATCTTGAGGTTTACCAGCTCTCGGCCATTTCGGCAAGTGTTATGCTTGTACTGTACATAAGTGAAACTGAAAAGGATAGTCTATCACATCACGAGACATGGAGAACAAATATGGCAGGGCTTGTGGTGAAGTGTGTGTGTGTTCATTTGAGATGTTTGGGACCCTTGAGGCTCCGTTGATTGTCAGTGTGTAGCTACCTCTGCCCTGCCTTGCTCACCACGGGCCTGTCACACGGTGCCTTTCCCATGGTGCTGTCAGTCACGTGCCTGCCTGGTGTTCCCGTCACATGCTGCCCGGCCAGACCGGAGTTCCTCAGTACTGTGCTCCCAACACACTTAGGAAGATTTGCTGTAGGAAAATTATATTCGTGGATGTTTTATAATGGACCAGTTTTTCTTTTTTTTTTTTTTTTTTTTCATTTTGCCAGTTTTCCACCTTACTGAGATATGCCATGCAATGCAGTCTTCTTGCTACATAAATGTTGTATCTTAATTTCTTCACATTCCTGGCTTCCTGTTTATTCATTACCATAATGTGTACATGTTCAATAGGTGTCATGAAGTGGCAACCCTCGCACACCACTAATGTGGGTACAGCAGCCTTGTGTGCTCCACCACACAGGAGGGGAAGGTTGGGCTGGGAATTCCACGGCTATTTTGCCCCCATTCAAGGTCACAGAATCTTGAGACTGGGCCCGTGTCTGCCCAAGGCCAAGTAAAGCTAGACAGGTGTTCGTGGTGGCTGTAGAGAATGAGTTTGAATGGTATGTGAAGAGACACGTGACCCATTTCACTGGGTGCCCTGTGTGACCTCCAACTATAGCCTTCTGTTTCTAGAGTCTGGACTCCCCACACACTCTTCTGTATGGAAAATAGTACCTCTGAACAGTGATGATCATGATGACTATACCTACATTTAAAATTACACAAGTACTATTTAAAACTTTTCAGGAACCCTTATTTTTCAACAAGCTCACCATCTGTTCCCTTTTTCCCCTGCGCAGCAACATTATGATCCTGCAGGACCTCCTCCCTGAACTGCCCAAGCACACCCAAGCGATCGATGTCAACCCAGACAACTATGACAAGGTGTGGCCACAGATCTACACCGCAATCAGGGAGCTTTATGAAAACACCACCCACCACCACATCAAGAACTGCAGTGTGGAGGATGAGCTCAACCAGGTGAGTGTTGGGGAGCAGGTGGGGCAGGTGTGCTGGACAATAGCATTTCTTCTCATCAACTCTCTTCTGACTGACAGTCTTCAGCCTTTGTCTCATTGCAGCAGTGTTGCATCTCTTCTTAACTGCATTCCTCCCCTCCTCCCACAGCCTCACTATGCAAGACCTATTTTCTCACCCCCTATCCTGTCCACCTTTTTAATGCAAGAGTTAACTAGTATTCGCAGTCATTCATCCCTTTCTCTTGTAAAGTCTGGAACTCCCTTTCTGCTCCTGTATTTCCTCCTTCTTATGAATTGAACTCTTTCAAGAGGGATGTTTCAAGATACTTATCCTCCAGTTTTGGATTATCCTTTTTGACCTTTCTTTAGACTGGCAACTCAGTGGGTCTCTCTCTCTCTCTCTCTCTCTCTCTCTCTCTCTCTCTCTCTCTCTCTCTCTCTCTCTCTCTCTCTCTCTCTCTCTCTCTCTCTCTCTCTCTCTCTCTCTCTCTCTCTCTCTCTCTCTCTCTCTCTCTCTCTCTCTCTCCTCTTCTTCCCACTTTGTTGACCTTGCCCAGTGCCCCTCTTACATGGAGGAAAAACTAGAGGTAGGCCTGCTCATATAAAAAAAAAACATCATATAGTCATTAGCAAGCCATGGATCAGTCTTCCTCCTAAGGCTACTGAGTTGTGTAGGACAGCTACAGTTAGATTTACTCAAATAAAAAACATAGTCATTAGTGGCCAGAGGATCAATCTTCCTCCTCTTCGCCAGGCTGCTGAGGGGACGGGTCTGGCTTTCATCGTGTTCACCCAGGCCATTGTGGAGCTCCCCGGCAGCAACTTCTGGTCAGTCTGCTTCTTCATGATGCTGCTCGCACTGGGTCTTGGCTCCCAATTCGGCACAATGGAGGGCGTCATCACCAACCTCTTTGACATGAAGGTGTTCGCCCGAGTGCGGAAAGAAATTTTGACTGGTGAGTTAAAGATGAGAGGATTGGTAAGGGAGAGAAAGGAAGAGATGGGAGGAGTGGTAAGGGGGAGAAAGGAAGACATGGGAGGAGTGGTAAGGGGGAGAAAGGAAGAAATGGGAGGAGTGGTAAGGGGGAGAAAGGAAGAGATGGGAGGAGTGGTAAGGGGGAGAAAGGAAGACATGGGAGGAGTGATAATGGTTGTGAATGGCAAGTTAAAGATGAAGAAATGATAGGAGGGGAAAAGGAAGAGATAGGATAGAGATGAATAAAAGGAAAAGGGGGAGACACATACAGCAACAGATGGTTTATGTACATGAATCAGAGGAAAGGGAAAAATATAAGATGAAAGTAAAAGGAAAAAAGTTTTGAGACTTGAAGACAGGTGGAATGATAAGAGGGGAAAAGGAAGAGATTTGATGGAGATAAGTAAAAGGAAAAAGAAGGGAGAAGTACAGCAACAGATGATATTGAAGAATTGCAGAGGAAAAGGGAAAAAAAAAAGAGAAAAAGGAAGGATGAATGTTACTTGAAGGAAAAGGTGAGATGAAGGTACAAGGAAAGAGATGCAGGAGAAGAACAGGAAGGGAAGAGCTAGGAGAGAGAGGAAAGAAAGAAAGAAGGAATTATTGTCATTGGTATTGATGTGGAAAGAAACTACTAATGTGAAAGTGAGAAACTAAAACTTCTTGCAGCTCCTGACTTTTCTCCTTTGCATATAAAACAAATCCAACACATCACTTCACAAGTAAGATATAATTAATGGCAGGATGAACCACCAAGGCACCTTGTTTTATATTCATGTAGTACCAAGTATCTTATTACCTCTATTTCCCTGTGATTTTTATATCGTTAATGCCAGGATGGACCACCAAACCACTTAGTTTAATATACCAGTAGTGCCTAAGTGTCCCTACTTTTGATTTTGAGTGAGCCTAACCTGTCCCATTCTTCCCCAGGTTGTGTGTGCCTGTCCAGCTTGATCATTGGCTTGATCTTCTGCACGGGCGCTGGTGAGTACTGGCTGGGCATGTTCGACACCTTCGCCGGCTCCATGGGTCTCATCATCATTGCCTTCTTCGAGACCATTGTCATCTCCTATGTGTATGGCCACAAGAAGTTCTCCAGTGACATAGAGAAGATGATTGGGGAATGGCCTGGCATCTACTGGCAGGCCACGTGGCGCTTCATCTCCCCCATCACCATCTTCACTATCGTGGTGGCCTCTGTCTACTACAGGATCACTAACCCACCAACCTACCCGGCTTGGAATGCTGAGGAGGTCTGTATTCATGATGTCTGTTGTGTTGATGCTTAGAATCATGTGGTTTTTGTCTGTTATTCTTCCAGGTTATTCCTTTCATCTGCATTCTTTAATCTGTTTTCTAAATTGTATCTTTATTTCATATTTCCTTTTGCTTTGAACATGTTACTCTTCTCTCTGACTCTTCTCTTTGTTCCTTATCCATGCTGATCTTAGGTGTATTTAGTGTTCTCTTTAGCACCTCACTCTTCATTTTTCTCTTTGCTCCTTACACTTTCAAATCTTAGGTGTATTCCGTGTTATGTGTACCCTTCTCTTTATCCCATATCACCCATTCAAATCTTACATGTACTTAATCCCTCCCATTCACATCTCAGGTGCATTCTGTGTTCTCTTTACCACCTCACCCTCTCTTCTGTCTTCCTCATCCAAATAAGTCTTAGGAATACTGAGTGTCCTCTTTACCACAGGGCTTCTCGGAACACGTGGCATACCCTGGCTGGGCTATGTTCGTGTGCCTGCTGCTGCTGCTCGGAGGGTTCCTGCCCATTCCCATCGTGTACTTCATGAGGCGGTGGCAGTGCATCCGCTTCGACACCAACATCCATGAGGCCTCCATCAAGCGTGTGGAGACGACCATGTCCACACAGGGCATGATCAAGGGAGAGGAGGTGGGTACTGAGTGAGGATAGGTCTGTTGGAGGTGATGTTGGAACATTTGGAATGTTGGTAAGAAAGATACTGGTGGGTTAATGAGAGGGATAGAGTGGAGAAAAGGATGAAGGAGGATAGCAGGTGGTGGGTACTGAGTGAGGATAGGTCTGAGTGTTGGAGGTGGTGGTGGAGGGATTGGGTTGTTGGTAAGAAGGATTTGGGTACTGGTGAGTCAGTGGGAAAGGATTGTTTGTGGTGGGTACTGAGTGAGATGAGTCTGTTGGAGGTGGTTGTGGAGAGATTGCATTGTTCATAAGAAGGATTTGTTGGGTACTGGTGGGCCAAAGGAACAGGATATAGTTGATAAAAGGATCTAGGAGGGTAGTAGGTGATGGGTACTTGCGTTAAATGTGGGTAGGTATATATTGTATTGACAAGCTAATGGAAGAAAGAGAGACATTATGATGTGATGAGGTCTGATGTGTTTTTATTTGCAGTTTTATAATGACACAACTTTCTTTTCACATATTCCTCACTAGATTCCGTGTGTGCATGTGTGTGTGTGTGACTGACTGATGGAATGATTTTGCTACCATGAGTAGATAATCATATTCTGCTGTGTAAGAGAGACAGACAAAAGATTAAGAAGGAGACAGACAGGAGATTAATAGGGAGGCAGAGACAGAAGATTGAGAGAGAGAAAGAGATGGAGACAGGAGATTTTGTCAGAATACTAAAGTCTAGAGTACAGAGAAGCTGGAGGCAGTTTCCTGAGTAGTGTGTTGGCTGGGTGGTGTTTGTATTGATGAGCACAGATTGTTGGTGCAGAATGGTTTTGGATTCTCATTCTGGTCTCTGAATTACGACAGTATGTTTTTTGTAAAGTGTAAATGGTTTGAGGGTAATAAGTGTGTTTGTGTGTGTGTGTGTGTGTGTGTGTGTGTGTGTGTGTGTGTGTAGCCCTTTCCCAATCCATGTGACAGTCATCTTGCCCTTTCATACAGACAAACAAATCCTACCACTTAAGGACCAAAACACAATACTGGAACCCCATGTGTGAGCAATTCCAGACTAAGATGTGACTGAGCTTTTTGCCGAATAACACAAGAACACTTTTGTCACGCAACACACACGTCCCGCAGCAGAGAGGACACTGAAGCGTGGGTGTCAGGTGTTCCAGGGTGCCTAAGAGTGTGGCTTGTTGTTGCTCCTCACTGCCTTGGTCTTGTTCTCTGTGGGAGTGTCCTCACTTGTATTGCCAAAGCCTGTCCATAAAAAGATGAGTGCTGATCTAGGCTGTGCACTGCTTGGTGGTGGCACCTCCTGTCATTTAGGTCCTGCTTTTCAATCTCTATCACTGGAGTTGATGAGGTCTGAGGCATCAAGGTTTGTTGGGTACACCACACCTGAGTTTTAGAGGTACCAGTGCAGCCCAGGTCAGGCCAGCCCTCTGCGACACCCACACTCCTGGCAGGTCCTTACAGGTCCAGCAAAGTTCCAGACCCAAGGACACAATTCCTGAGCCACATGAAGCAGATCTCAAAAAATCCATTACATCAGACTCAAGAACAATGCTTGAGCATCAACACTCCAGTATCAGCTAATCAGCTCCCAAAAAAGTTAACCAAACTGTCAGGCTTAGTTAGTGTCTCTTCACCTCATTGCTATTACCCAGCTAGAGATGCAGAGAAGCATAGGGCTCTTGGTAAAGTACTTGTAGTCTCAGTGGTTTCCCTTCCACCTCAAAGTGAACAGCACAGCCAGCACAGGCACACGGCTGATCACTCCCTTGCACCACCTCTCTCTTGCAGCCAATGGCCCGAAGCAACACGTCAGATAGTGAGTGGACGAGTCTCTTCCGTGATAGGGTAGACTCCACCAGCAGCCTTGAGTGATGGCGGTGGGCGTAGGCAGAGGTGTGTGGATGGCATAGATCCTTCTGGCTAACACCTTTAGCAGCCGCAGTCTTGGCTTTGTCTGTCATTGTGATGAACTGAAATGTGTACAGCCATTTCCGCCAAACAAGCTGGACTCACATGCATACCTCAATGTTAAATACTTAAAAAATATTGTGAGATTTCCCAAAGGGAACAGTAAATGATATTGCTGCTTTAAAGTATCAAAACACAAGCAGAAACATAAAAGCATGGGTGTTACCAAACCTTGCTTCTCAAAAAAAGGCTAAATTATAAAATCAGATGAATATTGTACAGCCTTCATGAAGCCATACTTATCTTGTAGGAAGACAACCTTAACAGTTTGCCAATCATTAAGTTTCTCTCAGATGTTGGAGAAATAATTGTTGAGTCATTCCCTCGGAGTGTCTTGCCCAGTCAGTGTGGGTGGGGCAGGGGGCTCCTATGGGCTCCTGGGGGCTGGCTGTGTGGCTGTTTTTAGTTTCCTCACACTCACTCAGTGCTCGGGAAGTGTTGGTGGTATTGCCTCACCCTAACTCATCTGCCAGTAGTCCAGCTAACACAGCACCAGTGGTGTCCTGACACATTAGGTGCGGCGACAGTCCTGGCGTGGCATGTGTGTCACTGACTCATGCCTTTCCTCATTGCCATCTCAGAAACGACACTCCTCTGCCACACACAGGAAGAAAACAGTCTGTGGGAGCATGTGTCTTTTCGAGGTGCGCCATTAAGGAAACTAACGAGTGTTCCTGGAATGGTGT
>NC_087161.1:6022500-6057500 GCF_035594125.1 Scylla paramamosain
GTTTGAGTCCAATGATTAGCAACACCCGGGCCACACAGAGGTACCACTGGTGTAGCTTGCAACACATTTGTGGTTTTTGGGCTCCTGTATGCTTCCTCATCCTAACCAAACCAGATGTATTGGATGTACTAATGCCAGCAGTACTATTACACTGACTTGACTTGACAATGACCCCCCAAAAAGTAGTGTCAGTATTGTAAGGTGTTGGCATTATGTGTGTTGCTGTGTTGCCGGTATTGTAGGGCAAAGTGTTGATAGATTACGAGTACAAGAGTGGTATTAGTGTATTATGACTCAGTTCCTCGAAATATTTTCATGTCCTTCACAGTAATAGCCTTAGAAATTAACAAGTCAGACTGCGAATTTGACTAAGATCTATAAATACATATTGTCATTTCCAGAATACAGAGATACAAAAAACAAAAATGCAGTGCATACCATTGTGTTGTTAGTGAGACACAAGCATTATAACTAATCAAGTGCAGTGCTGTGTCAGAATTACATCACTCAAAGCCCAGCCATTTTACAGTCAGTTTTTCACAGCATATACTTATTACTTACTCCCTTACTCACTACTGTTACTCATCAAGTGCAGTGCTCTGTTAGAATTACATTAGTCAAAGCCCAGTCATTTTACATTCATTCTTTCACAGCATATACATACTCACTCCCTTACTCTAATTTTGATCAGGATAGCTTCACTTCTTGACGCCCTTTGTCTTCCGGTCCTTTGCCCCAGTAAGGTAGTGACAGTACTTCACATTATTCAACCATTCCCAGCCTCTCACAGGGCATTCTTACACTCCCCTTAGTTCATAGTGATGGTACATCACTTACCTTACTTAACTGTTCCCAGCTTTTCACAATGCATTCTCACACTCCCCTTATTTCATAGTGACAGTACATTATTCACATCACTCAACCTTTCCCAGCCTTTCACAGTGCATTCTCACACCCCGCCTTAGTTCATAGTAAGAGGAATGTTTCTCTCACCCAATCAAGCCTCGCATCTCAGTAAGGTTACAGTGACAATGCAGTACGCTCCATCATTATAAATTTTGGCTGTTGCTGCTTCTTTGCTTTGTCCACTGCTGCTGCTGCTGTGGACATGTAGATGGAAGCAGCTGATTGGTTGTGGAGTGTACTGACTCAGCCCAGTGTAGGCCCGAGCAGAGGGTGTAGAGCGAACCTATTTGAGTTGCTTGGTGGGGGTGTATCTGAGATGTTTGTGATTGTTTATTTATATATATAGGGTTTTGTAGTGCTGTTATGATTCTTATTATTATTACTGTTGTTATGCACCATTATTATTGTTTTTCAGTTATTGTTGATGCTTTTTTTTATATGTATGTATGCATTATTATTTTGTACAATATTTACTCTTGTTGATGATACTTTTATACATGTGTTACCCATATATCAGAGTGTGGTGTTGTGTGGTTGTGTCCATGGGTGTACTGATGCCTCCCTCTCCCCACAGCTTGAGGAGTACCATGACTCCCCCGGTGGCGAGGATGAGGACGATGACAATGGCCTCACGGTGCAGGGCGGCAAGTTCAGGATGGAGGTGATTGACTAGACACACCCCTAGCCCCTCCTGGCCCCACACCCTCTTCGGCCACTGCCCCGCCGGCCCCGCCACCACACGCCACCTCCAACGCACTCTAGTGTGGCGGGGCAGGTGTACACGTGTGCATTTGTGTGTGTCTGGCGGTGTACATAATTATACATAGAAACACTGTTAGCCAAACGCTGGCCCTCCCCAGTGCCAAATAACCAGCGAGAGATAGTGCGTAGTATTTCTCGCAATTTCATTGCTGTTTGATGATCATTTTCCTTTGCTCTTTGTTGCTCTGTGTCACGCATGCCATCTGGGTGCCACACACCGCCCCTGGGGACACTAGGGTGCCACACAGCCATCCAGCACCCAACCTCACCACTCGGATGCCTCGGGTGGCACCAGGGGTCCACCTGGGTGACGCCCCAAGCCTCAAAACCTGCCCTGAGCCTCCAGCACCGGCTCTGACCCACATGTCCTGAATGTGTATGTAAATTCTGAAGAAAATAATACTCCATGGAGCACACTGTTGGTGGAGGAGAGGAGGCGCCCCAGACCGCACCAATGGGCACGGGGTGGCCTCACAGGGAGCGGGAAGTGAGGTGGGCTGTGTCTGAGCCTCACCTAAGACAGGCAGGTGTGTGAGGGCATCAGGTGAGAGCATGCAAGCCCCTCTTCCCCCCCACCCTCCTGTGCCGACAAGGTGCTCCCGCTGCGTCAAGATTGTACAGATAATACTAACATCTATTTTTCTTGTGTATGTGTATGCCTGTGTGTGTGAGGGAGTGTGTATGTGTGACAGGGGAGGGATGTGTGTGTGTGTGTGTGTGTGTGTGTGTGTGTGTGTGTGTGTGTGTGTGTGTGTGTGTGTGTGTGTGTGTGTGTGTGTGTGTGTGTGTGTGTGTGTGTGTGTTCCATATATTTTTTCATAGGAAGCCCCTTCATGTGTGTGCATGTGTGTGTGTGTGTGTGTGTACACATCTCACAGCTTTTGTTAAGATCATATAAGCTGCTGCAGGAACAAGGATAGGCCATGACATGATACTACTTTGCTATACTGGCACAGTTAGCCAGAGGAGAGATACATCCAAGTGTAGCTACAGAATGTCCTTATCTGTCAAAGAGTGAGGAGCTATGTCAGTGGTTGATAGAAGGGAAGTTGTAATGGTCTCTGTGTTGTGTGGTTAGTCGGTGGTGACGTTGGTGGCCGCCCTTGCTGAGGTTCGTGGTTATTTTTCTGGATTTTGAAGGAACTGGTTGTGTTCTGTTTCTGGGATAGATTTTGTGAGACTGATGGACCTTATTTCTCTCTCTCTCTCTCTCTCTCTCTCTCTCTCTCTCTCTCTCTCTCTCTCTCTCTCTCTCTCTCTCTCTCTCTCTCTCTCTCTCTCTCTCTCTCTCTCTCTCTCTCTCTCTCTCTCTCTCTCTCTCTCTCTCTCTCTCTCTCTCTCTCTCTCTCTCTCTCTCTCTCTCTCTCTCTCTCTCTCTCTCTCTCTCTCTCTCTCTCAGCAGGGCCATCACAGCTCACCAACATCAGTACACCGTCCCTCCCTCCTGTTGCTCTGCGTCTTGTGATGAAAGTGTACATACTTGTGCAAGTTTTATACATATACAAGCTAAGCAGTACAATCGGGGACAGAAATCAAGTACTATTACCTCCACTGTGCTTTGTGTTCCCCATCAACCTTAACTTGACTTGAATTGAAGGGATATGGAATGTACAGAAGTAGGTGTTAGTAGTGACTTGACTTTTGGCCTCAACTGTACAAATCCAGCTCTTCATGGCTCAGACAGCACAGTGACGCTGCCTCCTAGACCTCGGGCCAGCCTCCTTCTTGCTCTGTACCAAACGTCCCCACGGCACAATGCAGGAATAGCAATAGTAGTGCTGATGGTGGTGTCTTGAAAACATTAGCGCTGTGCATTCATTACCAGCCTCTGTCAGTTGTCATTGTTGTTTGTTATGGTTATTACTATTATTATTTTATTATTATTGTTATTATTAGTCTCTTTTTTTCATGCAGAGGCGTAAATGTTAAGAAAGTTTGCAAATGTTTTGTTTCTTCTCTCATATATGCATCTGCATTGCTTTTCTTTGTATCATTTTCCACGCTTTCATTTTCCTCATTTTCTTTGGGTGTTTAGTTTTCAGAATAATGACAAAACTAATAGTAGTAAACCAGCATTGTGATTTGCCAGCAGCCCCCAGTTCATAGTTGCATACGTACATAGTTTTCTAAAATAACACAGGGCTAAAAAGACTAGTTTAGTAACAGTAGGGGAAGTAACACAAGTAACACCGAAGCATTATATATATAAACATACGTAAACATACAGAATGATGCAGTATTAGGTAGGTTATTTCTCTCCCTCATCCCCCTGATCCCCTCCCCCCACCTGCAGGACCTCCAGTATCGGACAGAAGGAGAGGTAGTAGGTTAGTAAACTCTGTCGCTCTCTGTCAGTTGTAAGAGGTTTTTTTTTTGTTTTTTTTTTTCAACTTTTATAATACTACCACTGCACTAGCAATGCCTGGTCTGGTGTGCATTAGATACTACCACATAAATAGTGTATGACTACTGCATAAGTTGAATGAATAATAGTAATGATAATAACAATACATAGTAGCATAGTGGCGTGCTCAGTCTTATTTTATTTATTTATTTTTATTACTACAGAAGCCATGTTTTTATTTATGGCTCCCGTGTAAGATTTCTCTTTGAGGTATTACAAAGCAGTTTTACAAAGACTTAACTGTCAATGTTTGATATGTTTTAATTCCTTTTTGTATTTTTCTTTACAAGTCAAAGGTTCGTGTCAAAAGCTGAGATCTTCCGGTAAAGCCTTCAGGAATTGAGGCTCAACTGGTGTCATTCTGCCAACTCGAATCAAAGCTAAATTGTATCAAGTCAAATTTCTTTTTTAGTTTGAAAAGTGAGTAATGAGAGATCTTTGTAAAGTAAGGTTCTTTTGTAAGGCAAGGATACGATTGATCTTGGTATTAATCCAGCTGGGGCATAAGAAGAGAAACTAGAATGAATAAGACCAGAATGTAAGTTACTAGAAATATAATCCAATTTGACATAATATTCAGATACCACATATGTAATGACAACACCACTTTCAGTCCGACATCCAACACAGAAGTAACCAACCAATCAGTGGGGAGAATTTATTGGCATCACGTTCTGTTTTCCTTCATCACAGTGGTAACCAATGAGAAGACACCTCACTGACCCGTGTTCTTCCATCACTCCATTTTAAGTGATCCAGTGCGAAAGATAACACTTCACCATCTATAACTAAAAGAGGATGATGGTAGTGGATTCAGACTTGTAAAAATGACGTCTAAATTCTCGTTTACCAGGCACTGAATGAAGTGTAACTGAATTTACTGTAAAGATGTTTTATATTCAACTTAAAAAGAAAAAAACAACAATAAAAAGCGATTCTATATTTTTTCTTATTTGTTCGTGTTGTAATAATATTTTGTACATAGGCGTGTACATAATTATCTCTCTCTCTCTCTCTCTCTCTCTCTCTCTCTCTCTCTCTCTCTCTCTCTCTCTCTCTCTCTCTCTCTCTCTCTCTCTCTCTCTCTCTCTCTCTCTCTCTCTCTCTCTCTCTCTCTGTTGTTATTGTTGTTATCGTCATTCCACAAAACGGCAGCAAATTTAGAAGGCATAAGAAAAAACGTGATGTCTTTTATTAACATGTACTTGCCCTTTCTTTTGTCCAGTTTTCGAAGTTTCTTGGTTCTGATATTTTTTTTCGGATTTCAGATTTGAGGAGCTGTGTACCATGGGTCTCTCTCTCTCTCTCTCTCTCTCTCTCTCTCTCTCTCTCTCTCTCTCTCTCTCTCTCTCTCTCTCTCTCTCTCTCTCTCTCTCTCTCTCTCTCTCTCTCTCTCTCTCTCTCTCTCTCTCTCTCTCTCTCAAGGAAACATGCATTATAAACTTCCACGGAATCTCAAAAAACTGGTAGTAATTCTTTCATATAACATACTAACACCTGTAGAGGGAAAGATCTACTATATAGGAATAATGGGAACATCCTAATTGAACACGTGGGCATAATTAGCTGAGCCTTTAATTAACCTGTATGGACTTTACCTGCAAAGTATTTTAACCATCCTGAAGTTTTTATGGTGAATTTTTGTAACTTTTTCATCTTTTCTATAGCTTCCTATTTACACCTGCCGAGGTATTATTAAGGGTTAATTTGTCGTAGAATGAGATTTTGATGTACGAGTATTTAACTTAGCTACAGGAAACAATAGCATATTTTTGTTTTAATGTACGATAATAGTGCAGTGTACAGCCGCGGATTTTACGGTACAGGTATTCTCAGCAGTCTTTTAATGTCAGTATTCCGCCATTTTTTCTCCTTTTTTTCACTTTTAGGTGTTGCCATGTAGCTTTTCATCAACCACGTACTTACATACATATATACATGGGATTTTTTTTTTGCAGTACGTGTGTAGCCTACATTATACTTGCAAATATAAACATACAAAGAGGAATTTTTGCATAGAACTTTATACTTTTTTTTTTATTAAACTATCGTACATAGGTGTGTAGTATGTACGTAACCATTTAACCATTTCTGTAGAGGCTAGGTAGGCAGTTAGCAGCCATTCATGATCCATAAGACTATACATAACCTCTTAACCACGGTGGAAAGTACTGCAAGAAAATATATATATAAAAGAAAAGGCAGGGAAGTGAAGAATGGGAGAGGAATGAGATGTTAGGTTGGTTTTTAAGTGTAATGATGGAATAATATGGTGACTAAACATATTGTTGTGTGGCATAGGATATCCAGACAGCAAGCTTGAATGTACTGCTGGCAAGGTTAGGAAGGAGGAAGAGAAAATTCACCAGCCGCGGATAAAGTTAACGGGCTCCTTTTCTTTGCCAAATTAATGTTTCTATGAAGCCTTCAGGCGCATCATTATCATATATAAAAAAATAATGAATAAGAAGTAAAATAAAAAATAAAGCATAAATGCACGTGAAGAAAAGAAAAACACTAAAAACTATACAAGCTTAGTCCTCTGAAGAAAGTCCAAAAGAAAATGTGACATGAACTTACACTCAAATTAACTTGATAACCGTCCGTCACTTCTATGTTTGTACAGTTGTCAGTTGTAATGGTGATGTCAGAGGCGTGAGCTGAAGAGAGCATGCCTGCCAGGGGCGTGTGGAGTATTGGTGTTGTGGCGGTGTTGAGGTGAGACAGTGGTGGTGTTCTGGTGTCCCTTTAGGGCTGTTTGCTGATACAAGGGTGTTCCTCAGTTACTTGTATGTTGATGCCATCCGTTACATTACGCCTTGATTCTCTCTCTCTCTCTCTCTCTCTCTCTCTCTCTCTCTCTCTCTGGTGTAAATTATCTTATTCTAGCAGTGAGATCCAGGGTAAATGTGTACATACAGTTAATTCTCCGAGCAAAGCTGTGAATAATTTTTCATTACGACTTTTTTATGTACACTGTAGCGCTGATGTGTTGTCCCATGAAGCGTATCTTTGTGCCATAACTCGCGTCGCCCAGCACAGCGCCACACGGTCCTGTTCCTGTATTCTCGAACGTTCCGGCGTCCTGTCTCGACTAGTGTGAACAGGCTCTAGTGAGAATCATGTTGCGGCGAAGATAACCAGTCAGTCAGTTATTCATTCAGTCAGTCAGTCAGTCGATGCTCATGTTTCGCTTCTCCTTCCCTTTGTCGTGACGCTGGCGAACGTTCGCTTGAGGATCTATGTCTTTAGGTTCATTTTTCCATCCCTTGCAGCCATACAAGTGCTCAATCGTTTGTCTGGTGAGGCGCGTGGCGAGTGATGTGTGATGGCGAGTGTTTTAAGGAGAGTGGGCAAGGCGCAAGTGAGTCGTGTGTCAGGTCGCCGCCACACGCGTGCGGTACATATATATGCATTCACACTAACCACTCATTAAATCCTCCCTCTTGACGCGTGCTTTTCACTCGATTATTTTTTTTACTTTTTTTTTTTTTTCGAAATCCAAATAGTCGATTCATTGTGTCTGTGTACAACCACCAGAGGGCAGCAGGTGAAGACCCACAGTGGCGCGGCGTGTCAGTGTGAATGGCAGGCAAAAGAACCATAAAAAAAAAAATTGTTAAATTCTTGCTCAAAAACAGTAACTTCGTGACCAAATCTTAATCCTGGCAGGGTTCTTTAGGTAGGCGGCACAGGACTTCCCCCCTCGCCAGTGTCTGCCAATTACTATCACCGCGGGAGTAGATTGGCTACGTGGTGCAGAGCTCGACTCACGGCTTCAGTGTCATGGGTTCGATAGCTCGGTAGCACTCTTGTAACCCCACCTGGCTTCGTTGTTACGGCGCTACATCTCAGTCTCCTATCAGTGCGATGTATTAACAGAAAACGTTCGTTCATTCGCGTTCTCTGTGTCGAAATTCCTTACATAATTCGTGTGCCTTGGTCGTGTTGCCTTGCCCAGAGTGGCGGCGGCTGCGGGGCGGCTCCGGGTCGGCTAATGTTAAGCGAAACTATAGAAATTACATATTTTCCCCATTAAAAAGACTCGCTGCAAGGCTGGTTCCTCCTCGGCTCAACCTGTGCTAGTCCGTCGTGTGTGTCCCGTAGCGAGGCATGGTGGCGTGGCGTGTCTGTCTGTCTGTTTGTCTGTGTAAGAATGAGTGAGGGAGTGAATCCGGCACGTCAACCCCCTCGCGTACGTGTAGCTGCTGTACATAACCTAACATAACATAGGCAAGGTTGCTGGTCTCTCCTCCGTCATCTTGTGGTACTGCATAGAAGACTGCGGGGAGAGGGAGGCACTGTTGCGCATCACTGTGAGACGTTATACTGTAAGGCAAGACAGACTATTACTACTACTACTATTATTAGGGTGTTTTTTGATAGATTCTTTTTGAATAATACGTCCTTTTTTATGTAGGATAGTTTTTTTTTTTATGTGAAGGAACGCTTTTGTGGCGTGTATTGATGGTTTTGTGATTCAGTTCAGTCAACGCATACAGTTCAGTCAACGCATATGATTCTGGGTGTTCGTTTATCTACCATCTGTTTGACGTGTTTATTGATGCGGAGGAATGTGAACATCAATCTGCTCGTGTCTGCAGGAGAATGAGACACGATTAGCTTTTTTGTATAACTGGGATGGCCGACATCAGTGTGTGTGTTTGTGTGTGTGTCGAAAAATATCTTTGCACCACACAGGATTACAAGTGTTATCGTGTTACAGGTATGAAACATGTCCACCCATAAAAAAAGAAATATTTCAGGCATTAATTTAGAAACAAGTTCATAAGCTGTAACTAAAACTTTTGGAGACTGTAAGCTGTACTATTTTTTTTTTTTTACAACCATGTGTTAAATTATATAATCTTACGATACTTTTTTTTTCTTCCATGTTGAAATGTAAACTTTTCATATTTTTCGTTTGTGTATTAAATTGTAAAGTTTGTGCATTTTTTTTCCTGTTCATGTATTGCGTTCCTTGGCAGACGCAGCGCCGCCTTGCAAAAACGTGTTCGTGGCGAGTGGCGGCGCTGTGGCTGTGCTGTACATAGCGTGAGTGCAAGAGCCCTGGATCAGGCAGTGTGGCGGCGCCGCGGCCCCCGTCGTGGTGGCGGGGCGGCGCGGCGCAGTCTTGCATGTGATAGTACTTAATCGAGTATTGAATTTTAACTTTTCTAAGACGTGAAGCGTGACAGGGAGGAAAGCCCATGACACTGTAGGGGGCTGGATGTGAGACGCGGCACACAGGCAGGCAGGCAGACGCATCTGAGGAGGAAATGAGGTTAAAAAAGCTGTAATTTCTTTTATGATCTAAACTAATCTTCACATAAATAAAGATCTGTAGATGAAGATGGAACTACATATTATACTACTACTATTACTAGTGATCTTGTTTACTTGAATCGCCCCTCCTCCTCCTCCTCCTCCTCCTCCAAAACAAGCTATGTATAAGTTACCCCAAGGCTCATGACGCAGCCAGTCAATAACTCCTTCACATCGTGGGGAAACTGTAGGGGAGAATGAGATCAACTCGCCGCCTCCCGCCTGGTGTGCGCCGCGCCTCGCTGGCTGTCTCGGAGCAGTGGCGGGGGTTCGACACTATTGAGAGTAGGAGTATTTTTGTAGAGAGAAACGAACGTGTGGTGGGAGCGTGACCTGTGCTGCTGACGTGGCTGCTTCGTGTGTGTGTGTGTGTGTGTGTGCGTGTGGAGGGAAGATGTTACAGTTATGTTCTCATAAGTAAAGGGACTAGTTTTTCATCTTCACTAGAAAAGAAAAAAAAAGTTTATTTCCTCATTCCCTACCCTTTCTTGTTCATTCCCTCTCTCCCTCCTCTCTTCCTTCCCGTTCATCTCCCTTCCAAATTCCCATTCCTTGTTCCTTTCTCCCTTTTCCCTTTCCTTCTCTGCTTACTCCATTCCCTTCCCTCTCCCTTCTCTTTTCCTTCCCCTTCATTTCCCTTCCATATTCCCATTCTTTTGTCACAGCCTCCCTTTTCCCTTTCTTTCCTTTACCCCTACCATCTTCCAACCTCTCTCTTCTCCTCTCATCTCCCTTACCTTTCACCTTCCTCCAGTCTCTCATCTTGTCACTCGCCCCTATACCACCACCACCACCACCACCACCACTACGAGGGGCAGCACCGTCTCGCAGGTCGCCGTGTGTGTGATGGGGAAGAGAATCATGTATTATACTAAATCATTCGTTTCCATGTGATACAGTAAACCATATTCTTGTTCTTCTTCTTCCATACATATGTACTTCATCTGATTCTCTCTCTCTCTCTCTCTCTCTCTCTCTCTCTCTCTCTCTCTCTCTCTCTCTCTCTCTCTCTCTCTCTCTCTCTCTCTCTCTCTCTCTCTCTCTCTCTCTCTCTCCTGAGCAGTGCAATACAATAGGTAACTCGTGACTAAAGAAATTACATATATACAGTTTTTAAAAAGTAGTAATTATTTTTTCCTTGTTTAAAGTTGATGTATCTGTTTGTTTAGTTGTCTAATGTCATGGTGAGTTAATTTTGTTTCCCTCCCGCTTTAGTTTGTTTATGTACGAGTATATCCAGCGTTCTTCTTTTTATTTTATCTATTGATTTGTTCTGTAACTGTTAGGAAAAGTAATTGTTGTTACAGTTTGAAATTATTGTTTGTTTATTTATATTTTATGTCACAATAGTCAAGTTCCTAACGACAAAAAGAAAACGAAAGAGAAAAAACTTTTATTATATTCAGAAAAGTTCTATTTACTCACTGATATCGCTTGGGATTTTCTTTTTATTAAACTAAACATTCAGAAAAAAAATACGCTCGTTTTCCTCTGAGATATTTTTCTCGCATAGAATTGTCCTTTTCTTTAATATTGTACTTCGCAGGGTTGATGGTGGAGCGATTGATCATGATAGGTATGAAAAAAAAAATTGTTCTCTTCTTCCTCTTCCTCTTCTTCCATCACACACTGTCACAGTCTGCCTCGGTGATATACTTGATTTATACACTTGTAAA
The DNA here is from genome assembly GCF_035594125.1 of Scylla paramamosain. NCBI lineage: Eukaryota > Metazoa > Arthropoda > Malacostraca > Decapoda > Portunidae > Scylla > Scylla paramamosain. The sequence goes on from NC_087161.1 coordinate 6,033,574, forward strand.
TTAATGATAATGATAATAATAATAATAATAATAATAATAGGAATAATAATAATGATAATATTAATAATAATAGTAAGTTGCTTTATGAGTTCGTAGTAGTTTGTAAAGAAGAAAAAATATATATATATAAAAAAAAAAGCGACGGAGAAAGCAAGGTGAAGAAGAACAAGACTTATTATTATAATGAGTGGAACGATGTTGTTGTTGTTGTTGCATTGTGTTCATGATGTGCGGTAATACAAACTTCCTTTATTGTATCTTCATGCGACATTTTTGTATCTGATTTCCGCTCACTTCCACCCCCTTTCCTTCTTGACTTTCTCTTCCTTTACCCACTTCCTTTCCTTCCTTGCTATCTTACTTGCCTTTTCCTTCATTCTCCTTCTTTCCTTCCTTTCCTCCTTACTTCTCTTTTCCTCTACCCCCTCTCCCCCACCCATCTTTCCTTCCTTGTTGAATCTTCTTGTGCCTGTTTTAATATTTAATTTTCGCTTGCTTCCTTCTTTCCTTTCTTCCTTTCCTCGTGTTCTCTTCTCTTCTCTTCCTCCTTGTCTCCTTTTTGGTGATGGACGGCTTCCACCTTTTGTTTTATTTGTTTATTTATTTTATGTACGATAGTCAGAGAATAATATAAAAAATCACTGCGTATTCATATCATAACAAATACTTGACATAATAACCAGTATTGATTTCTCGCTATTAAAAAATGTAAAGTATCTGTTTATGTATTTTTTTTATATGCATTTTATTTTTGTCTTTATCAGGAATTATGAAAAGGATGTGTATTGTTATTATGGGTATGTCTACATCTTTTTTCCAATACCTATCTTCTCTCTCTCTCTCTCTCTCTCTCTCTCTCTCTCTCTCTCTCTCTCTCTCTCTCTCTCTCTCTCTCTCTCTCTCTCTCTCTCTCTCTCCTCCATCATTATCACTTGTTTTCATGACTATGCATATATTTTGTGAATTTTTACTTTCATAGTTTTTCTTTTCTTTTTTTTTTTCTCTCTTCTATTTACGGTGCATTTCGATTTTTCTTATGGTAGCATTTTTCAAGACTGTTTTTAGCATGTGTGATTCAAAATTCTATGCTTTTTTTTTTTTTCAAGGATAGACGAAGGTAATATTTTTAAAGCCTCGCCGCCTTCCCCACCAGTCATAATGAATATCAGTATTTTAGCGGCGACCGACGAAATGTAATGTTTTGCTCAAGATTACGTATTACCTTTTTTGTATCGTAATGCAAAAATGTCAACAGTGCAGTTTAGCGTAATGAATAGCGTTGCATAATGTACAGTTACGTAGTGACAGGCGAGACAGACGTACAGACAAACAGACAGACAGGTGGACGCTGGCAGCCACGTGGGGGACAGAAACCTTTATACACTTTTTTTTCTATTATTCATCATTCATTATTATTTTTTCCTCTCATTCATTAAACAAGTAGCAATCAATCATCCTGGGTGTCTTGTGTATTATTATTAATATTGCAATTTTTCCTCACTACATAAAAAAAAATATAGAAAAGTTGAAAAAATTAATGAGTCGAGTTGTTTCATTTTTATTATAGTGATCCCTTGGTTGTGGTGGTGGTGGTGGTGGTGACCAGAAGAAGGATGAGAAATAAAATGGTATAATAATGATGACGCATGTTAGAACATGTAGTCGTAGTAGTTAGTAGTAGTAGTAGTAGTAATAGTAGTAGTAGTAATAGTAGTAGTAGTAACAAGCACTAGTTGTAGTTGTTGCTATTATAATAGTATAATAACATAAGTAGTGGTAGTCAGCTATCAGTAGTATAAAGTAATAATAGTTTACCTCAGAGAAACGGCCGAAGCTTGCCCCTTCTGCGGGCGTGAGAGTAAGGGCGTAGCTACGTAGTGGCTGGTGATTGATTTATAGTTATGGTCAATTTGATGTTTCTCCAATTAAAACCCCTCGTTGTTCACGGTCTGAGAGCCAGTCCTTTACCACACACATGAACGTTCTCCTGTTCCACGAGATCGCAATGTTGAGATCAGCCTTTTGTGAAGTAAATTACATCATACGATACCCAGACATTCCATTTCGCGTATACATCATTAAGGAAATCTAATCACTTAGGCATGATCTGTTCCAATAAAAACCGTGCTGGTTATCTGTTATTACAACAACAATTTTTACTCTATTAAAAAAATAAATAGAAGAAAAATTAAAACGCTGAACAGGACAAACACCCTAAGACTGAATGAAAGAAACAGATTTCATAATGAAGCAACGACGTGTGACGAGTGCGGGGTAGGATATGAAGTTCTGAGATATTTTCTGTTGCTCGCTCAGAATACCAGGAGGAATCAAGGAAAAGTGTAAGATTGCAACAGCCATATAGAGAAGACATTATAGGGACATAATTGTTCGAAAATAAATATTGTATAGTAAGAAAATAACAAAATAAACTTTGGAAAATATAAGAAAAGAAGAGGAAAGAGAAAGAAGGAAACAAAATACCCAGACAGTGAGGAGGGACGCATCAGAGAGTGCCGCAACCAGCAACTCAACTCAACTGTCGGGACCTGGCCGTGGCCTGCAGACAGGGTACGAGGCACCGCCAGGGCATGCGGCAGAGGGACGCAGGCAGCGAGGGTTAGGCAGCCTGCTCCACAAAGGCAGTGAGTGTCCTGTGGCACTGTACCTCACCGCCGCGCCACCAGGTGGAAGGCCTCCTGAAGCTGGCACTGAAGCAGCTCCCCCAGCAGCGCTGTGATGGCCAGCGCCACCTCGTGGAGGGAGGGGCGGCAGCTCGGGTCCTCGCGGGTGCAGCATTGCCCCGGCCGCCACAGAGGCACCGCCAGCCAGGGCTGGACGCAGTCCCCCGCGAGGCCCTGCAGCAGGAAGCCCAGGCTGAACACGCCCCCCGAGGGGAACACGGGCCGCCGCGCCCTCACCTCTGGCGCCATCCAGGGGCACTCATTGCCGAACCCTTCCCTTGGGGGGAAACCCTCGCCCATCTTCAGGGTGAAGTCCCCGGCGACACGCCCCGTGCGGCACGCCCACCCCAGGTCGATGACGTGCAGCACGGGGCGGTGCACTCCGCCCGAGACTGTGATGTTGTCAGTCTTGAGGTCGTTGTGCACCACGCCCCTGGCGTGCACCTCCCCCAGGCGGCGGCACAGCAGGCCCAGGGAGCGCAGCACACCCTGCACGGAGCACTGCCGCAGGAATTTGTCGAAGGGCTCGCCGACAAACTCCTGGATGATGATGGTTGGGGGGTCGAAGCCCAGAGCCAGGGGGCGCGGCACCCCCCCCGGTCCCGCGCAGCTTCAGCATGAGCCGCGCCTCCCGCATCATCGGCAGCAGTACGTCCTCGTGCACGAACTTCTTCCTGACGGCGTGCACGCCCCCGTACAGCAGACGCCGCACGCAGCCGTTGCCGCCGCGCCCCAGGAAGGAGCCGGCGTCCATGGCGCGCATCTCCTCCTCCCTCAGGAAGGGGATGCGGCGGCCTAGGAAGTCGATCTCGCCTTCTTGGGCCTCCTTCTCCTGCCGCAGTGCCTCGTGCACATCCTGCAGGCTGTGGGCAGGACCCCTGCCAGGCACACCACGGTCTGCAGGACAGCCTACATCAAGGCCGCCGCCTTGTCCTCCAGGGACGCGAGCCACGCCAGCAGCAGCAGCAGCGCCGCCCACGCCCACAGCACCACGGGGGAGGGCCCCTTGACGCTGGGGCGACACTTCCCCGTGGACCTTCCCTTGGTCTTCAGTGGTGCCACGCCTCTCTGGAGGAAGCCGGACGTCACCTGTGCCTCAGTGGCAGGGGCGGCAGGAGTGGCATTGTCGAATCCTGCCATGGGTGCTTCGCTTCCTGCTCGCCGAGGCACTTCCCCGAGGTGAGGCCTCGTGGTGCCCCCAACAGGAGCCGTGCCCGCGCCGGCAAGAGCATAGCTGCCCGCACCTGGCGGGAGAGGCTCGTGCAGGGCAGCGCCCCTTCCTGAGCCTTGTTCACCGCGACAGGCTGGGGTCTCATGCAGGGCAGCGCCCTGTCCCGAGCATTGCTCACTGCGCCAGTCGGGGGACTCGTGCAGGGCAGCACCCCGCCCCAAGCCTTGCTCACCGAGCCAGGCGGAGAGCTCCTGCAGAGCAGCACCCCGCCCCGAGCTTTGCTCTCCGCGCCAGGCGGGGTGCTTGTGCAGAGCAACGCCCCGCCCAGCGCGTGCAGTGCCGGGTCTGACTCCTGCACGCCCCAGGCCGCGCTGAGCTGTGCGCGGCGCACCCTGAGCTGGAGCGAGGTCGCAACCGCCGCGCAGCGCTCGAAGGACATCCACTCAGTTCTAGGCATGACCACCGACTGACGGGATTTGTTTTTGTTTTAAGAGAAAGGGTGGGTGAAGTAGAGAAGAGGAGATAGAAAGAGGTAAAGATGGGGTGAAAAGAATGGGGTGAAGGATAGTAAGAGAAGAAAGTGTGTGGGCTTTACCACACTGGTAATTTTTGTTGTCTTGTCTCAGTCTCAGTCTCGTCTAGTCTCAGTCTCCATCTTCTAGTCTCAGTCTCCGTCTCGTCTGTCTGACTGACGGGACCCAAGCAAGGCAAAGCAAAGTAAAAGAGAATAGATGGGCAAGGGGAAGTGGGGATAGCGGGAAGAATAGCGGGGTGATAAGAACGGAATTGTAGCAGGAGGAAAAGTCACTGGGACCTGACCCAGGCGCAATTTGAATTTTTGGTTACGTTATCAGGGAAGACGTACTAATGGAGACGGGATATGCTCAAGATATATGGGCAAGGAAGACAAGGTTCTTGTCAGAGGAAGCAGGGAGAGACCGCCACCAATCGAGCTAGCCAAGCACAGCACAGCCCCAGCCACGGACGCCGCCCACGCACCCAAGCCCCGGGGGCCGAACCCTGCACGAGCTCGGGGCCAGACTAGCCAGGACCAGCACCATCAGGATACAATAGAAAAAATGAGTGAAGGACAGTCAGAGTAGAAAGTGTTTTTTTTGTGCTTTTTACTGGTTTCCAAAGAAGGACAGAGGAAGAAGTACATCCGTATAGCGGAGGGACCTACAGTTTTACGTGGGGATCCGAACCACGGATAATAGTAGAGTGGGTTGGTGATGACAGGGATATGAGATTTTATTGTGTGATGTGGATGGGATGGGTGAGAAGAGCGGTGTCGATCCTTTCAGTCCTTTTTAGGGGAAGCCTCGGTCTGGTTCGTCCTGCAAAGGCCAACCTGCTAAAGAAAAATAAAAGTAAAAATTGTCGATTTAATGAAGTGTGATGTCATATGCACGGTGGAGGGAAAAAAAGGTGAGGATGGTTTGTGATGGTGATTGACGTGACGGCAGGATGTGTATTGACAGAGGCTCGAGAGAGTCCCAACCGCAACGGAAGTCAGACCTACCGCCATCTGTTTGCACGCGGTAAGTCGCCGGTGGTGGGAGGTGAATGGGGATTCCTGCATGGATGCTTCCAGGGCCCCGCCCCACCATCTCTTGACTACCTTCCTGCCCAGCACTTGCTGCACCCAACTACCTCTGTGGGTTGAAGTGGCTTCCACTGGATGGTGTGGTTACCGTCCCCGTCATCAGAATTGGCCGTTCCATAACTGCCAAGGGGGATACCACTACTGGAACGTCATGCCGACTGCCGGGCCCCCATTGCCGTGACGTCAGTGGGAGGAGTGCGGTTCGTGCTGTCCCCGTCTCTCTGGAAGTGGTCCGGTGCCCCCTTAAAACCTAGGCTGCGAGACGGAAAAATAATGCATAAAAACAAAAATATGAATACAAAGCTATAATACAAAAAATATGAAAAAAACACTGGGTGTTGGCACACGGGCCCGCCCACGTGAACGAGAGTGCGACAATGATGCCACTCAGACACCATGAGTGGTAGAAGGGTAGGGAGAGAGAGAGACAGTGAAAGAGAGAGAAGGGAGGAGTCTATTATTTAAAAATGGGGTCAGGAGGCATAGTGGGAGGGTCAAGGAGGTTGGTGCGGGGCAGGTGACAGAAAGTTTGGGGGGAGGTTGGTTATGAAGTTGTATGTGATCGTGTGCCTGTCAGAGAAGAAGCTTAGTTGTTTCTCCGTTCTGTTGTGGAGTGTTATGTTAAGGGGAGGGATGATGGACTCCTCGTGAATAGAGAGAGAGAGGTCCGGAAGTTGAGCCATTTCGTCCCAAGAGCGAAACGAATTGCTAGATTTTGAACCCTCTGAAGTTTTGAGAGGTCAGAGGGAGCAGAAAGAGAGAGGGCAAGAGGGCAGTAGGTTAGAAGAGGGAGAATGAAAGCTTTGTAGAAGTGGAGTTTTGTTTTTGTGTCGCTGTCGCGAAATCTTTCCAGGTTCCTCAGGGCCTTGGCGGCTATGGCTGCTCTTTGCTTTATGTGGGTCTTGAATTTGAGGTGATTATCAATGGTGAGGCCAAGCACTTTGCTGTTGCTACTGATGGGAACTGGGGTGGGGTTTGGAACAATTTTGTTCAGTGAAATTTGGCGGGGCTGACTTTTTTTTAGTGTTGAAATAAATGACTTTAGATTTTTCGGGGTGGGAAAGAATTCGCCATTTCATCTCCCATAGGCTAGTCACCGTTAGTTCCCGTTGAATTTTTTTCTGTGAGGAGATCTAACGACCTGGCATGGGCCAGTTGCGTTACATCGTCCGCGTATTGAATAATTAACGAGTCATTGTGGCCTGGGGGGGGCAGGTCAGCTGTATACATGTTGAAAAGGGTGGGGGAGAGTACAGAGCCTTGTTGGACTCCAACCTGAGGGGTAAAAAATGTTGAAAAGGTGCCCTGGTGACGGATTCTTGTCTGTCTCTCTTCCAGAAAACTACATAAGATACGTTGCGTTAAAAGAGGAAGGTTGAAGTTGTTACAAATTTTGTGTTTTAATCCAGTGTGCCAAACAGTGTCAAAGGCTTTTTTGACATGTTTAGTAACGAGAGCTGTTTTGTAGTAGGGCTTATTGAAATTTAGGTATGCTACTATGCTATTAAGGGCGTCCTCGATTGAGGCGTTCCTACGGAAGCCGAATTGCTGTGGCGCCAGCAACGCTCTCAATCTCAAATTGATTAGACGTTCAGAAGTTTTTCCAAGGATCTCTAGGAGGCTTATGGGCCGATAGTTTTCTGGTAAGTGAGAGTTTTTACCGGGCTTGGCAATGAGGGAGATGTTGGAAATTTTGAATGCCTTTGGGAAGTATCCAGAGGCAAGGCAGGCGTTGAAAATTTTTGTCAGGCTGGATATAATTTCTGGAGGGAGGCTCCGCACCATTGGCCAGGTGATTCCTGAGGGGCCGCGGGCTCGCCGCGGAGTATGCCTGAGCAACCAGGAGACATCCTCCTCCTCAATGGGTGTGATGAGAGGGTGTTGGGGATCGAGGCGTGTTAATTGTACAGTGTTATGTGGTAGCGTGTTTGCTAGGTGTTGGCGTACAAGATCAGTGATGTGGTTTATGTGGGCAATACTTGGCTCATGGAGAGGAAAAGGGTGTGGCTGAAAGATATTGCGCCAGTGTGTTTGGAAAGTGTTGGTGCCCCGGGGAGGGGTTTATATACCCCAACCCGTAGCCCCATTTGGTCACGTGACCGCAGCCCTGGGGTGGTCACGTGATCCCATCCCCAGGGTGGTCACGTGACCACAGCCCCGAGGTGGTCACGTGACTCCATCTCCAGCAGGCTGCCCCTGGTGCTCACGTGACTACACCAGTCCGAAGCCTTTACGCCCTTCTTCCCTTCCTTTATGCCACACCCTCCCTCCCCAACACACACCCCTCACCCATACCCCCCCACCCTTCACGCCAAGAACAAGAAAAGAACAAGGAATGGAGGAGAAGGAGGGGGGAGGAGGAGTAGGGCCTTAATGGATTTACTGTATCTTTTTATTTGTTTGTTTGTTTAAATCTTACTTGTATGGTCAGCATCACTAGTGTGAACAGTTAGCATTAACATCAGTATCAGTCGTGTTTAAATACAAAGGAAGGAGAGAGTGAGACACTGGAGGCAGTGATCCTCATCAGCCCCACCTGAAACCTTTGAGTTGTGTGGCCAGGTGTGGCCAGGAACACGTTCTGATCACACACACACACACACACACACACACACACACACACACGCACACACACACACACACACACACACACACACACACACACACACACACACACACACACACACACACACACACACACACACACACACACACACACATACACACACTCACACACACACACACACACACATTCTTTCTAATCTCACAGTGTCACATCTCGTGATTGCCATGTGATTGATTTCCTTGCAATAATCCTTCAGTATTTACTTTAACAGATCCATTCAGTATTTCAAAACCTCAGCTCATCCTTCGTTTGGTGGGAGAGAACAAGTGTGGCCGCTTCAGTCTCTTGGTGGCCTGAGTGAGTGTCGCAGTGTCTTGATTGCTGCTGGCGATTTGTGATCAGTATTTCGTGAAGTGAAGCCTGACATCATATTTGCCTTTTTGCCAGCCGCTGTACACTGACCGCTCATTTGTAGATTTGCTTATGTTAATCTGTGGCAGGTCTTGTTCTTGCTTGACATTATCGAGCTCTTGACTGCTCCTGGTACTAAAGATTTGATTATCATCACCAATATGCATAACTGTGCATTTCTGTACGTTGCAGGACATCTGCCATTTCATTAGTCTATTAAGGTACTCCTGAATCTTACTACAGTCTTCATCGCACGATGCCTTGCCACGTCACGTTGTGTCATCTGCGAATGTCGCTACTTTTGACGTAGGATCACTTTCTAAATCATTGATATGCATTATGAAGGGTGTTGGCCCCAACACTGACGCTTATAGCAGTAAATTTTCTGAAGAGGGGATTAGGAAATTAGATAAATTCACAGATGAGGATAACAGATGGAAGTAGATGTGTAGGTTTTTATGCATGAAAGATGAGTCTGCAAGGCCTAATGCGGACGCGTGATAGGCTTAATTCATCCACTACAGACGAGGAGGTGAAAGGTGAGGTCACGGAAGCTACAGCGAGACTCGTAAGTCAAAGCTTCGTTCACTCCATCCGGCAGGGAAAATAGTGAATGATAATAGAGTGAGGAAGAACAGTCAATTATAATGAGCTTGTAGGTGTAACGTAGCGCTTATGTGGCTAATAGACAGTCGTTCACTTTCAAATAGTCCTACATGAATGGAACTCATTAATCGGCTCGTTTGTGGAGAGTCATTAGGGAGCTTAAAAAAAGATCAGATAAATTTATAGATGAGATAATAGATGGAAACAGATAAGTAGGTTTTTATACACTTGTAGGCTTGGTATCTTCTTACAGTTTCCCTTATTTTTTTTATGCTACAATCATGAGAGCGAATCCTTGCTCAAGCTATAGAAGCCTCACGTCTCCCCTTCCCTCCCCTCCTCGCAACACACACGCTCTCCGGGTGGACGCTCGGCATTGGTTTTTCCATGTCTTGTGTGATCAAGCTGATCCAGATAACAGTATTTCCGTATGCAAATTTATATCGATGTGCAGTTCCCCGTGACCAACGACGATAAAAAGAAAAAAGCTAACACTACTCAGGAATCACATATGAGCACTAATGATACAAACTTTGGAATAAAAGGCACAAGGAAAACAATGATTTTAAATACCACAACAAGCCTGTCCGTACATCTACTATGCTTATTATCCGTATATTTGTCACCACTTACGGAAAACCACATATTATTATTCATACAAATATATTTTACGCTAGAGTTGTGAAGTGTTTCGAGACGAGTTCATGGTGAATCTGAAGCTGACACGTATTCAGAAGCACTCCGCTCTCTCACCACGACTTTTCAAAGGCGTCAGAGGTGATTAACCGGGTTATCAAGTGTTCATCCTGTTAATATGTAGAAATCCTGTTAATCTGTCACTAGAACCATATAAAAAAAAAAAAACTCTTAAAACCCGTGTAACTTGAACTAGGGCCTTTTGAATGAACTGGCGACGCGGAGCGGAAGTGTCTCAGAATAGTCGCTCTTGGAGTGACGCGTGCGCAGGAGCCGGCTCAGTCAGTGGGGTTCCTAACTTCAGCAGTGGCGTCACTGGCATGTCGGCAAGTGGAGGAGAAGAGGAGGCGGCGCCCTTGGAGGAGTGAGGGATGTATGGGAAGGACACCGTAGTACTTCTTTACAGCGTTCTGAGCACTTCCATACCAGTGGGAGGAGCGGTGATATACAACAGGTAGGTTATAAACTAATGTGAGGCACTGTGATATAAACAAGGTTAGACAATTACTAACTCTGATTATTAATAACAATCAGTTTAGAAGCAAAACTGTGAAAAGTAAGGCCGAGTGGTGCGAGAGGATTGGGGAAACGACGGACGTAATTACTAATACGATAGCCTGTAATAAACAAAATACTAGCCTGTAATTAAGCAATAGTAATGAACGTAATTTAATCTGCAATTAACGAAATGACGTTCATAACTAAAGCAATATTATATGGTAATTACTTACCCCAAAACTCTGAAACAGATTAGTGTTAAAGAATTTAGGTTCTCATTAGGAATATTTTCAAATACTGGACATGGCTGCTAAGTCCTAATTTCAATAGTGTCTGTGAAAACCACTAACCCTAAACACCGTGAAAGTTATTTTTAAAAGGTTTAGAGTTGTCATTATTACTATACAGTGGAAATGGCTATAGTGAAGCACCGGAGATAGCTAGTTGTTCTCAGTCGATACTCTCTACGAATGAACACATCCCTCCACCCGCCCCCCCAAAAAAAAAGACAGATTGGCATGGGGTTGGTATTATTAAACTCTTCGGGTTCCCATTTGGAATATTTTCAAACACTAGAGAAATAATGACTTAAGTTCTCGTGTTTAAATTTACCGTTGACAACTTCGAATCCTTATTAAACCACTCGTAATCTTAAGACCTATGGAAAACCCCCAAACAACTTCAATTGCAGCCTATTAAAAGAATAAAGACTATGAAATGTGTTGTAAAAACTTTAGCATTTCATCACTGACAGCTTAGAATCCTTATTAAACTTCCTATAGGATTTTAAAACCCCACATAATTGAATTTCAGTCTGGTAAAAGTACAAAGACCATGAAATGTTACAAGATCCCAAACCTTGAACATAATCACTCGTCTCCCCAAAACCCTCACGTTCCTAAAACCCAATAAACCCTTAAACCCTAAACCCCATCTGGCCTGAAGACGGGAGGACCTGACGGGAAGATGAGCCCTGTCCAAGAACTAATAACTGGAAACTTGTTATTGGTGGTTTAATTTCCTCCAGGGCTTCCCACTTCCCTATCCTCCCTCCCTCTCCTCACCTCCCTTCATTGCTTCCTCCTCCTCCCTGTTGTCCCTATCTACCTTGATTCTCGTCCTCCCTTGCCTCCCTCCTTCACTCACTCTCCCATTCTAGTTCCTTTCACTCCTCTCCCTTTGCTCTTTCCTCCCTTTCTTGTTTCTTGCCTTACTCGTTCATTCTTCCGTCTTCAGTTATTTCCCCCGTTCTCTCTCCTCTTCCTTCGTTTTTTTTATTCTCTCTCTCTCTCTCTCTCTCTCTCTCTCTCTCTCTCTCTCTCTCTCTCTCTCTCTCTCTCTCTCTCTCTCTCTCTCTCTCTCTCTCTCTCTCTCTCCTCCTTACTCCTTGCATCCCCCCCTTCCCTCTTCGCTTATCCCCTAATCCATGTCCGCCCCCCCCGACTCTCTCTCTCTCTCTCTCTCTCTCTCTCCCCCACCTGTTCCTCCCGCCTCCCTCTCTCAAATGTCGCTTCCAGCAATGCCAGACAGCTTTCACGAGTTCTTAATGCATGCCTCCCGCGTCCCTCACACACACACACACACACACACACACACACACACACACACATGAATCAGAGCTGCATCTGACATGTTGCATTAACTTTTTATTTCATTCTGTGTTTTGGTTGTGATTGAAATGAGATGATGCGTGAAGCTGTGACGCGCATCATTATACATGTAGTTTGCTCCGCGCAAGGTAACACGTAGATAGATAAATGGACGGATAAATAGGTAGAGAAATGCATTATGTAGATGGACGGACAGTTGAACAGACAGATAGATGGCCAGATAAGAAGATATAGATAGATGGGTAGGTATAGACAAACAGATGGACAGACAGACTCATAGATGGTCACGTAAGCAGAGGGATAGACAGACAGATGGACAGACAGTCAGATGGACAGACAGTCAGATAACCATATAGATAGATTGATGTATTGATAGACAAATGGAAAGATGGACAGATAGATACTGAGATGCAGACAGATAGACGGAATAGATATACATAGACGAATACACAGATGGTCATATATGCAGATAGACAGACGGACAGGTATGGACAGACAGATACAGATAAACAGATACGAATAGACATAGATTATTGGGGTGGGGACAGCAGCGGGGGAAGAGGAGAGGAGAGGCGGGGCGGGCTGAACTAAGGCGTGTCTGGCGGCAAGGATGTCTGGCGCTAACATCACGTGTATTGATTGCTTTATGTCTGCTGCCGAGCGAGAGAGACAGAGAGGGGGGTGGGTGAAAAAGGGAAGGGAGGGAAGGGCTGGGTGACTCACGGATTGCGTCACCTGTTCACGCCAATCCCAGCAAAGGAAGCAAGGGGTTGTAAATTTGAGGTTTACGTTCACTGAGTAAACCCGATCCTCCTCTGTGTCGGGCAGGGTGTATCAATAAAGGTATTGGTGTGTGTGTGTGTGTGTGTGTGTGTGTGTGTGTGTGTGTGTGTGTGTGTGTGTTTTAAGGAAAACGGGTGTCTGTTTGGTAGACTAATGTATCTTGTTTTTGTTGTTGTTTTTATCTTTTATTGTAGAATGTTAAATATTTTAAACTGCTTTACTATATTTTTTTTATCAGAGTTATGTGGTAGATCTATTGTATCAATCATAATTCTTTCATAAACAAAATGTGTAGTAAAACGGTTCTAAATATCTAGCATTTTACGACAAAATATAATTACATTTCTTCATCAAATTTTGTGGCTTTAACATAATTACTTCTGAACTGTAAATTTTCTTAAAAGATTTTCATTCTGCTAATCAAAATATACTGTCAATGTGCGAGTACAGTATATTATACAATAAATGTCGGTCGTCCCTCACATTAATGAGGGACTTGTGTGGAGCTACTGATGAACTGTGACTGCAGTGTTTATCAATTACTCGTATTGGAAATGGCTCATCACATTTCTTCCACTAATATCAGCTATTTTTCATTATTAACTCGCTTGTTCGTGTGTGTGTGTGTGTGTGTGTGTGTACAACAATTCGTGCTTCAATAATAATCTTCTCTAATTTAGCTTTCTAGTCTCCCTTTCAGACAACAGAAAATTATTCTTAATCTTTTACACTAATCTCGACATTATCTCTTCTAGATGAGGGACAATAGTCTATGTATCCACAGCTCTCCTCTCAGTTCTTTTCCTTAACTTCCCTGCTCGGTCGTTGGTTGACCTGTTTCGAAACACGAGACATGACCATATTCTGAACCACTTCTGCACCACACCTCTGCTACATTCGAAAGGCTCTAGTTGAAGTGATATGGGTTTTTTTTTTAAGGATATTTTTATAGTTCAAGTGACAGATAAGATTTTTTTTATTACCAACAGGAGAAACGCACTTGAGAAACCGGCTAACCATCTGTGACCTTTGAAAATGGTCGTGGTGAGAGCGAACCAGAGACGTAGCGAGAGGATGATCAGTGTTGCTCTACAGTGGTGAGAGGTGGTGTGGCTGCTTTCACTCATCACCCCTTGTATTTCCATTTTACACATTCCTTTTATTTTGCATCGTCGCTGAATTCCTACACTGTTCTGGTGTTCTGTATTCATCACCATTTTCATCGTCCTCTACGTTTTTCTTTCTTCATCTCCGCCTCTTAAAACTCTGTACTTCTTATTCATATTTGTTCTCATTTCCGTGCCGTTCATTTCTCCTGCCACATTCACTCTTCGTCGTCCTCGCCAACAAACTGCCATCAGCCATCCTGCTTTTGCTGTTACTGTTAATTGAGCTGTTACTTCACTAGTAAGTTATCAAGCCAAGTTCATTTTTGTCCTTCAATATTATTGATATTATTGTTGTCAATTTGTGAATTATTATTTAGAATTTTGAATATCCCCAAGTCTCTCTCTCTCTCTCTCTCTCCCCCAAGGCCCTGTTGCTGTTATTGGTAATTTTATTGTAGACTTTTGATATTATATACTATAATATAGACTTTTGAAATTATATACATCTGAAAGTCTGACTTTTTGTGTTTGATCCTTTTATTGATTTTAAATGAACTGAAAATGTTAAGGATGTACAATCTGTATTATTCAGTGTAATTCAATTCTTGCAATTTTATTGTCTTTTCAACAGTGTCAAGTTTATAAGAGTTTGACATTTGGTGTTGCCCAGGCTGGTGTTTGTGTGGATGCTTGGCAGCCAGAAGACTCCTGACCACAGGCAACACTGCTGGGAAGGAAGAGAAGTTACAAAGTCATTTGTAGTCATCTGTAGTCCTGTCTTGGTGAATGAAATACAAACAGGAGTATACAAATATGGGTATGTACAATTATCATGAGTAATTTAGTAATTCTAAAAGTTCAAGCAAAGCATTCATACCCAGCTCTTGGGAACTGAATACAAATGAGAGTTTACAAAGTATGTACAGTTGTCTTGAGTAATCTAAACAAGAAAAGTCTTCATAAAGAGCATTTATATCTATAAACTCTTGGTGAATTAGTACAAACAGAAGTATACAAACACAAGTATGTACAGTTGCCCTAAGGAATTCATTCTAAAAAGATGACACGAGAAAAGCCTTTTATCTGTGTGTGAACTCCACCTCTCACATACCCGGCCTTACTACACCTTCACAGAGGCCTTCATAAAGCACCTTACTAATGTCATAAATTCACGACTAGTAATCAGATAAAAAAAATTAGTTCAAGCACCGCAACTGGGGCAACAGCATAGTCCTTTGCAGGCATGACTAAAGCACCTTGCAATAAACTTTATAAATCACACCAAGGAAAGTATTTTTAATGCTGGGTTGGCAGAAAGTTGCCTTGCTACATCTGATGTTCTCTGAACACTTAACAACACATCTGCTCTACAGTGACTCTACCCTCATTATTCCTGATGTATTTGCAGTGGACATGCCAGAAAGTAATGAGGTTGTGACAAGAACCATTCCTGTGTGGAGGCAAGAAAGAATCTTAGTGAAGACAATGAGTGGTAATTTCTAACCAAGTAATTAAGTAATTTACCACAGTATGTTCACCACCACAGTCACCACAGCCTCATCTCTCATCTTTTTGCAAACATAAGAAAATAAATCTACAGTTGCTGCTATTATAGATTATTGCCAATTTGGTAATATTTTCTTTTTTCTAAGTTCAAGTAAGGTAATCATGTATTTAGTAAAATTTAAATCCATTTATGAAAAGTTTTAGTTTAATCAGTTCTGTTGGCAACTGGAACCTAAGCTGCTTTTCTAACCTTGCACTTGATTGAACAGTGACTTAGTCAGCCTGTCTCCCACTTAGTGCAGCAGCTGACCTCTCCACAAGTTTTGCTTCTTTCCTGCATCCTCCTTTATCTTGTGCATGTTTCAATTCATAAGAATAATAATAATAGATATAAACATTTAACTACATCCATGACCAATTGTTCAGTCAATTTCAACTTATCATTCAAGACAAAATAAAGGAGATGCATGCAAGAGAACCAAAACTTCCTGTGTGGAGAGGCCAGCATCTACATTAAAGAGAGAAACACCATGATTGAACAATGGACCAATCAGCAACAAGGTTACAAAAGTAACTTAGGCTCCAGATGCAAGCAAGCCTATCTTACTAATCACATTCCTTCAGACCAAAGACAAACCTGCATCTCCTCCCATCAACTAATCTTCTAGCCACAAACAGCTTCATCACCAAGATCTACAGACAAGTGACTGCAATTTATGCTTATCACAGCAAGGAAAGTATTTTAATGCTGGGTTGGGAGTGCGAATTTTTTATAGTGTTTGTGTGTTACTAATACTTTTACTGTGTAGCATGGCACTCACAAGCCCTTGTAGGTTTTGGACCACAGGAGCCCACTCACTTCAAGTTGAACTAAGCAAGGTACATGAGTCATAGCTAGTGGTCTTTATGAACTGAGCACTAATTCAATGTTCACAAATTGTGAAGAATTAATATGAGCCAATAAATAATCATAACATTAAATGAATCTTTAGAAAATTACTAAACTGGCAGCATCCTGAAGTACATGAATGGTGCAACCACATCAGTACACTCTGCCTTCTCCAACTTGCACAGCAAAATATACACCAGGAAGAAGAGGAAGCACGTACCAATGTGGCAGTGCTGCACAACTTTCAAGCACTTGACAATTTATGATAAAGATGGGTTTTGAATGTTAATCATTATTTATTTGTTTTTTTAATATTTACAAAAAAATAAATAAAGCCTAGTAAAAAACAAAATGAGTTACTAACATATAACAGTAGTAGTCAGTCAGTAATTATTAGTGCTTATTATTAGTAGTGCTCAGCTCACTAAGTTAGGATGCTAGGTTCATGCGGTGTGGTGAGTGCGGTCCTCTGGTCCATAACCAACACAACAGAAATGAAGAAATGTGAATACAGCAGTAGCTTACACATGTGCCTGCTATCCACTTCAGACCCTACGAGGCATTGCTCTTCAGACATCTGACCAAACGGTAGCATCAGCATGACATTTTGGTGAAACTTGTTTGCATTGAGTTTATTTACTCTTGGTTTTAAAGGCGAAGCTGGCAAGAGCTGAATATTCAGATAGGGAAGGTTTTTTAATTGACGTGATACGTATCACTTCACTCCCATCTCCCCCTCCATCCATGCCTTCCTCTATTCATACACCATACACAAAAATATATAACTACATCACGAAACTTTAACTTACAAAATGTCAACTGAATTCTTGCCACCTTCACCACAAAACTCAAGAGTAAAAACTCCTCGATGAAACACACTGAAGATAATGCAATGTAGTGCTATAAATTAGGGAATGGGATCTAACAAGGTGTGCAAAAATGTATACAGCTGTTTGTGAAATAATGCCTGCAATGGACAGTAGGTTCCTGTGCCTTAGAGTGAACAGGCAATAAATAAATGACTGATCTCATATTTTAACAAAGTGAATTGATGTTCCACTTTCAGAGACGGACATCAGTGCTGATGCAATGCAACTGTCACTACACCTACTGGTCTGTGCAGTGAAGACATAGTGAGACACTCCACTTGCTGCAGGGACAGTAAAGAAGGCTGGCTGAGCAGGGAGCCATCTGTGGTGGTGGTGTGGGTATGGTACCTGTGGATGGACTGCTAGCCACTGCCACCACCTTGCTTACTTGAATCTGTCAAGAGAACATTATTTTATAAATAAAGATTCTTTAATTCTATAAATTTTGTTCTACATTTGCTTCCTAACAAACAAACCATTATGCAAAACTTCCAGATTTGAACACCAAACTCCATGCTTCCACACTGCAGTTCATCACCAACAGGTTTCTCATCATTGTGCAGCTACATACAACTAACTTGTTTGCATCCTTACATAGTACACTTGCATTCTTACTAACGTGTAACAGACCAGAATTTCTCTCTGGTCTATATTATTGCCACCCCACTGCCACCTTGATCCAGTGAAAAAATAAGATCTGCCTGCTTTCATTATTTCACTTCCTACTAATGATGCAAGGAATCTAACACATCCCAACCCACACTATAAATTCTACTGATCCACACACTATAAATTCTACTGATCCACAACAGTCTGGTGAAGAGGAACTAGTACAAAAAAAAAAAAAAAAAAAAAAAATTGAGATGCAGGTCAAAGGAATCCACAGCCAACACCTACATTGCAGTCTTGTCTCCAGCTTGGGGGCACGAGAATCTTCAACTGAAAGGCAGAGAAAGACAATCCTTCTGAGGTTAGCACATACATCACCAATATATACAAAAATTAGAAAATGAATCAGAACAGTAAATAATTAAAACTAGCTATTTCAAGGCACCAACAGTGCCTTCAGAACACACACTACACTGCATCTCTGCATTACAGCACTGCCTCACTCTCACACACACGGGACAGACACATGAAGCAACCCCATAATGGCAGGAAAAAAAAATTAATTAAAAAAAAAATAAATAAAAAAAAAAAAATAATATATATATATATATATATATATATATATATATATATATATATATATATATATATATATATATATATATATATATATATATATATATATATATATATATATATATATATATATATATATATATATATATATATATAACTATGCAAAGTAAAACTTTATAAAGGACTAGCAACAGCTGATACTAATAGGTAATGAGACACTATGATTAAAGACAGAAGTTTGGTTCCATAAATGACACAAACAATTTAGATGAATCCTATCCACATATTGCCAAAGTTAATTCCTGTTAACAGTTTTAAGACTGGGTTTTATTTCAATGCTAAGGACCACCTTCTGACTGAACTGTGCTCATTATCCTGATTCCTTCTGCAGGAGAACGACCAAAGAAAGTTTATGGATGCACTGAAGGAAGACTTGCCACATGGATATAACAAGCATAACACACGACAGAGGACAGAGTAAGCCAGAGACAGGTGATCTGCTGTGCCTCAAGGAAGACAGTTCTTTATGCATTCTTTCCACAGTTCAAACCATCTTAGCCAGGCTTTTCCCAACATATCATTAATACAGTGAGGTCTTATCCCACCCACTCATCAGCAATCTTGGCACCACCAAGTCTGTCATTCAAGACACACCACACATCCACCTCATCTCTCTCAGCCTCTAAGATTACAATGCCACAATACAGGCCTCTCCCAATATCCTTCAAGCATCAATGTCAGTTTTCTGTCTATTTCATGCCACACTGACAAAATTTCTTAGCTCAAAGTTCCCTAGCCACATAAGAACATCAGAAAATAAGGAAAGCTGCAAGAAGTCATCAGGGCTACACATGGCAGTCCCTGTATGAAATGTACCCACCTACTTCCACTTATCATCCCCATCCATAAGTCTAACCTTTAAAGCTCCCAAATGACTCAGCACTACCAATCTGATTACTGAGTCCATTCCATTCATCTGCCACTATTAGATAAGCAATTCCTTCCTTTTTTTTTAAATCTAACATTTCCAAGCTTGAACTCTATTCCCCCATACCACTTACAGACCTACATAAATACATCTTGGCATGTACACAAAATACATCCCCCTACTTCACTGGCCAGGCCTCACACCACAAGATGCTACACTCCTCACATAAGCTGCATGTGGGTGCCCCTCAATGTACAAAGAAAGCAAAGTCAACATCAATAAGGATAACAGCTCCCTTAATTTCTTCCACTCCCTTTTCACCCTCACAACTGAACTTACAACAGATATACATTTTACTATAAAGATGAAAGCTCAAAAGGCAATGATCGCAAGCTGTGTACAGGTTCTCATCTGCATATAAAAACTGAGCTTACAAGAGCTTCACATTTTACAATAAAGATAAAATTTAAAGCCAAAGAGGCATTAAAAGAATGTTTTGATGTACAAGTGAGTGGTTCAAGACTGCTACAGTAAAAGGTTAACTAATATTTGTATTGATGCCTTCTTTACTTTTATGAGGCATGCCTATATAAAAATATCTCATCTAATAACACAACCACACACTGTACCTTTAACAACCTTTAATTGAATGCTGTACATCTGTCTTTAATCCTTTTATTGCAATATGCAACAATGCACATTGCATATTGCATATTTCATACAAGTAATTTATGAAATCTTTATAAAACATCAACAAGAAAGAAGGATATTAAAAAGAAAAGACTGCAATTTCTGGCCAGTATACAAGGTGCCTAGAGCCAGAGTAACATAAGTGACACTCCGGCCAAAATGATAATTTTTATCATATTGTCTTCCCCCCACCTTCGTACTGTGGCGGGAAGCAGAGTATAAGTCAGAATGGACACCGCAATAGGGTCAAAAATCCACCCAAATGAAATTATCTGTAGACCCTTCGTGTCGCTCTCGAAGCAAGGCAACAAGCGGCTGGTGCCAGAATGAAGTAACTCCTGCCTAGCAGCTAGCGAGCCAATGACAGCACAGGCTGCGCTTCACGTGACACAACTGACTGCAGCCTGCCTCCCCAACACCTCACACCCACAGACACTCATGCACCCTCTACCAGCTCACCACCACTGAATGACACTGCCTTTCTTTCACTCTAATGTGCAAGATTTCATCATTATGGCAGACAACAACATGCCCCCTGAAGAGCCAGAACCCTCTAAAGGAAGGAAAAGTGTGCGTAATCCTGCAGAGTGGAAGAAAAACTTAGCTGAAAGATGAAAGAATATGGGAGAAGCATACGTGAGCAGGTCTACAGGCCGCCAGGTACAGGCGCGGGTAATGGGGCCTTCCTGTACTGATGGCTGCTATGATAAAATTACATTGCCGATAGCCACAATCTTGCACAGGGAATTTTGGGCCATTGATAATTTGCACTACAGAATGCCTTCATACAGAAGCTACTTTTCTACCGTTTATTATTCTCCCCTGGTTATTAGCTGGTTAGATTAGGAAGTACGTGCATGAGTGTCGCTTATGTTTTTGCTTAATAAAATTAGTACATCAATCAAGAATGGCTTCAATGGTGGTGAATCTCAATAAACTACATGCTGCTGAAACAACCTGACACAGGAATAAACAATGCATGCATGTTTGATAAACAAAATATTGCAAGTGTTGTTTTTTTCCACAAATAAACTGGATAACAAAGCAGTCATCCATTAGCCTTTCAGAATGTTTTAATTTCACTAAATGCCCAGGTATAGGCTGTAAACCACATGCAATAACAAACATTTTGAAGCCAAGCCTTACTTCTTATCTCAATTAATTGAGGAGATATTGCATTCTGAATGTTGGAAAACTTTGATCGCTTTTTTTCTGTTTTCTATTTCTGGCACTCACGTTACTCTGGCTTTAGGCGCCTCATATAGTCTGGAAGTGAGTGTAAAACAAGAAATTATGTCTCAGTGTGTGTGATTAAGGAAAAATGTGCCAAAAAGCAGTGAAAGGGGTAAATGAGTAAATAAGTCTAAATGACAAACTAAAAACTAAAAAATAATCTCAATTAAGCACAACATAGTCAACTTGCCTCCACTCTGAGTCCTCCAGGAACACAGGAGGCACACGTTTCAATCCCTCCACCCCTGTTGCATCAACAAAGGCCAGCCATCAGTGCTCCTCTTGCTTACTCCTCAGTCAAGCCACCTCCTGAATTTCCAACATCATATCCACCCTGTGTTTGGTAACTTCTTGGATTCTCAAAGCATTTCGGTTGTTGTGTTCTTTCTACATAACCTCCCGAACTGGTTTCATGTGTAATTCATTTCTGTTCCTCTCCAGCCATCACTTGTACCCTATGCCTTATGTTGGGTGTTTTTAGCTGATGTCTGGCCTGGTATACTTGCTGTGAGTCTGTATCCTGCCGACAAACAAGGGTGGATTAAAACAGTGGAGGGAATAAAGTTCAAGCAGTTCATTAAACATTTATATAGTGACATCAGCTTTACTGATATCAACTTTATATGTGTTTTTGTGCAAAATGCAGCACATAGGTATGGCCGTCCCCATGTCTGGAATATAACTATTTGGAGTTTTAAGCATTTCCAAGTCAAATTTAATCCATCAAAAAACTAATAACAGTAAAAAAATTCAAATGTTGTCCTTTACAGCTGCCTCACCCCCTCACTGCATAGGGAATTAATTGCATCTATACATAACTTGACCAATCTACTCCAGCTTGCCAATCACCAGTGTCCACTACATGTTTACCTGCCACCTCTCAAAGCCTTGTACCTGATGCAGTGCTATCTCATCAGTCAGTCACTGGTTGCTGTAGAGCTTGGACATGGTCTCATGCTTATTTAGCACAATTCTGGGTGGTGTTCAAGGGGTATGAAGCCCCAAACAATTAGTTATGAGATTATAAAGTTTAGTTGTATCAGTGTTCAAGGGATATGAAAAATCCAAACAGTTAGTTGTGAGATTATAAAGTTTAGTTGTATCAGATTTTGAAATGCCTCTGATAGTTAAGTGGTCAAGAGCATTTGGTTCAGTTTGACTTGCATGGTAGATAACATGAATATTATGAGGGGTTTAGGAGGCACAATGTTTGGTTAGATTTGGTTTTGAAATGCTCCTAACTGTCCTGTGGCAAAGAGACACACAACTGTTAGACTAGGGTGGCTGGGAAGAGGGTGATGAGGTCTCCCCAGTCAGTGCTTGGTAAGAGGCATGCATTTGCTTTCCCCACTCTGAAATTCCACTCCTCAACTGGTCCCTAAGCCTGCTCTGCATTTGGGAAGAGGGTAACAAAAAAATGGATGTATGTAGCAAGGAAAAACAGGTATATATTGGAACTGCAAATTTACTAGAGTACATAATTATATGAACACAGTCAGGTGCAAACTCCAACACCCTTAATAAGCTGCTACCAGGTAAAGCACTCCAACCACCCCACTCGGAGGACAGGACCAGTGTTTTGAACCACTCTGGGCTTTCACAGGATTTTTAAAGGCCACATAGACTATTATCTTGATTATTATGGGTATTTTTCCCACTGATGATGCAAAATAATAGTCAAACCATCACTAGAATCATGAAAACAACCTTGAAAACCCCAACAACTCCACTAGAGCTTGTTAACAAAGCTTTCTATTCCACTTTCTATTCACATCTAATAATAATAATTTTATAATAATCTAAAGTGTTCTGTGAAGGTCTGGAAGGAAACAGACGAATAATAAGAGCGGGGAAAAGACTAGATAATGTGTACGCAAAAACTGGACGTAAAATCAGCGGCACTAGTGGAGACGTGGGTCCCCGACTAGCTGGACCGCGTCCGGCAGATAGGTTAGGTTAAGTTAAGCAGGTAGGTTAGGTTAGTAAAGTCCCACGGAGGTCCCACACTCACCTCCTCCACCGCTGCTCACCTGGCCAGCTCAGGCATCTCACAGTGAGCCAGGTCATGCCGTCCACACTAGCTGAACACTCGAACGGAAAGAACACCAGACCAACCGGCACACTCAAGCTGGGCGGGCGCTGTGTTGACGTCGCTTACAACACTGTGACAAGACTTGGCGCGCGCTGTCGTTCCTCCTCTTCTTTTTCTCTTCCCCGTTGTCTCGTTTCTTATGTTCTCTTGCACTGCCTCTTTTTACTTTATTACAATGTTTTCTCAGTTTTTTTTCCAAACTCTGCATCAAGAACCTTATATCATATCTTACCACCTCTGATTCAGCTTTATCTTTTCCTTTAATGTGATGCTTAGTTTTTATTTATTCAAAGTCTATACGTATTTCTTTTTTTTTTTATCTATTATTCATTGCTTTCTCTTCATATCCGGAAAAAAAAACTACTGTTGTCATTGTAACGGCAAAGCGGTAGTAGAAAATGGAGTTGTTTAAATGTAACGAGTTCAGTAATTGCTATTTAGGTCGATCATTATTCATAAAACCTAGGACATAAATGGTGGTGCAGGAAGCCAGTTGTCTGTTAGTGGCAGCCTCTGTATAATGCATATACTGTATGTTTACTGTTATTCATGTCTGTATATTTGTCTAATCTTTTAAAGGTCCGTAATGACTCGCCATTTACGACGCACCAATGTAATGACTGTTTATATCATTAGAGAATAAGAGAAGTTACAGGAAAAAAGTCTGCCTACTCGTTTAATGTATATATCAATATCCACTTATCATCCCTATCCTTAATGCATTGAGTGTGCCTAACCTTCTTTCAAAAGCTTCTCGTTGAATATGTAATAACCTAATTGCTGAGTCTATTCCAG
>NC_087161.1:6062500-6065000 GCF_035594125.1 Scylla paramamosain
AAAGTGAAGATTGCTAATGCATCGATTATTTTCAGATACGAGGCAAGACCATCTCTTTACACGCATCGTCTGTCCGTGTGTGTGTGTGTGTGTGTGTGTGTGTGTGTGTGTGTGTGTGTGTGTCCTGTGTGACTAAACCTTCCCACTGCAAGACAAGTTTGGTTATGATCACCTACAACTTTTCAGACACTTGATTTTGTACTAGTCTTTTAATTAGTTCTGGTGAGGGCGTGTCAGAAGTAAAGACGAAGAGTGTCTGGAGGAGGATGCTGAGCATGGATCTATCCGGCAGGAGGAAGAGGGGAAGACTTAAGGCGCTGTCACACTAGAACATTTTCCGTCAACCTTTTTCGTCAACTTTCTGAAAATCGACAATTTGTTGAGCGCGTCCCGCCACACACGCACAGCCGTTCATCTGCACTTTCATTGATAGTAAACAAACGTGGCTCCTCTGACGCACAGGCAAGCAGTCACTGCTCTGCACTTTTTTACAAGTTATGTAAATCACAGACGAGCCAAACAAGCTAAAATGGTGTACATGATGCAGGAGTAGAGAAACAAAGATCTTCCAAAAGTGCAAACGTCTATCGAGTCATGCGAGCCACTGTTGGCTGTTATATATCAACAAGTTAAATACATAATAAACATGTGAAATTAAGCGATTTTATATTTTCCTTATTTATTATTATTTTTTTTCTTCAAAAACAGTAAGATTTACTTAGTATATCTTTATATTATAAACATGGATCTTCATTTGACAACAGAAGTTGACGACAACCTTCCTTCGTGAAGACGATCACTTCCGTTTGACGATACAGACGGAAAAGACGACGGAAAGAGCCAAACCGGAGATGGAAATCGGAGTTGACGGAAAAAAAAATGACGAAAAATGTTCTAATGTGACGGCGCCTTTAATAGAAGGTTTATGGCTGCAGCGAGAGAAGACATGCGTGTAATAGGTGTGCCTGAGGAAGGAGCAGAAGACAGCGCGAGAAAAGGAAAAGGTTGGCTTCCTGTGGCAACCTTGAAAAAAAAACCCTAGAAGTATTTTAATTAGTTCTGTTTCCCAAAAAAATAAAAATAAATTAAATAAACAAAAGACAAAATTAACCTCATCCTCTCCTCATTCTCTGTGTGTCCTTGCAAACAATTCCTACTCTGCTCTCAACGTTAAGGGCGGACCGCGGCAGCAAGAGGACTGAGTGACCAGGACGAGGGAAGGAAGCCAACTCGGTCACGAAACCAAAATGAGGAAGAGAGCGACGGAATGTAAGAATGTGGCCTGTTTGTTGTTGGCCTGTTCCTCCCTTCGTTTGTTGATCTCCTCGGCATCCCACACGAGGACACTTCAGGGCATTGGAGAAGGATTGGAGCGACTAGTGAAGAGTGTGTCTGTAGAGGTAGAAGATGACGGCCTTGAACCACACACACACACACACACACACACACACACGGTAGGAATGGTGGTGATGGTGGTGACGGAAAGAGATTCGAATGAAAAAAAGAAAGAAAAAGAAGAAAATACACACACACACACACACACACACACACACACACACGGTAGGAATGGTGGTGATGGTGGTGACGGAAAGAGACTCGAATGAAAAAAAGAGAGAAAAAGAAGAAAATACACACACACACACACACACACACACACACACACACACACACACACACACACACACACACACGCGCGCGCGCGCGCGCGCGCGCGCTCGCGATAGGAATGATAGTGGTGGTGACGGAAACACTCGTGTGAAAAAAGAAAACACACACACACACACACACACACAAGAAGAAGAAGAAGGAAGAAGGATGTATAAATAAGAACATAAGAAAATAAGGGAAACTGCTAGAATCACTTAAGTTTATACTGTACGTGGCAATCCTTGTATAATATCTATGACTTAGTATCTCCACCTGCAAATAAATGAATGAATTAATTGATAAATAAATAAACTATATAATATTCTTCCGAAGCTCCGTATTAATTTTCCTCTACAACCTCATTACCGAGTTTATTCTTCCAGTCATTTGCCATATCATGCGAGAATCAGTTTCCTTCTCTTTTCTATCTTTTTTTTTTTTAATCTAACTTCATCAGACTCCCTTGAGAAAACCAGAAAAAATACGTCGTTTTTTACTCTCTCAGTTTATCCTCATTCTTCTTCCTTTCCTGAGATAAGTAAAGGAGGAGGAGGAGGAGGAGGAGGAGGAGTATTTCCATCCTGAAGCAAGAAAATGGGAAAGGATTTTATTTTCTTAAGAGTTTGTAATTTCAACCTCTCATATCAACACAAACCAAAAACTGCAACACACAGTAATCTACAGGAACACTTCTACAGGTGTTCCACAGGTTCAGGATGTAAAAGGATGATAAAGATAATAAGTTGAAGGAGAGATGTAACTATTTTCTTTTTTTTTATTCTATTCAGTACTGCAGCATGTTGTATTGGCTGTCACCTGGAGAAACTAATTAAGCGGCAGGTAAAAAACGTAT
>NC_087161.1:6072500-6080000 GCF_035594125.1 Scylla paramamosain
CACACACACACACACACACACACATTGTTACGCACACATGTTGCCCTCAATTACATGTGTATATGATGATGCCCTTAATTGTGTATATACGCACATGAATACATACAGACATAGATACATTCATGCTTTACCGCCATGTTGTTGTTGTTGTTGTTGTTGTTGTTGTTGTTGTTGTTGTTAATGGTGGCAGTAATAATGATTGCTGTGTTGGTGGTGGTGGTGGTGGTGGTGGTGAAGGGGTGTCCTAAATGGTAGCACATGTAATAGTATATGTAGTAGTAGTAGTAGTAGTAGTAGTAGTAGTAGTAGTAGTAGTAGTAGTAGTACTTGTAGTCGTAGTAGTAGTAGTAGTAGTAGTAGTAGTAGTAGTAGTAGTGGTAGTAGTGGTAATAGTAGTAGTAGTAGTAGTAGTAGTAGTAGTAGTAGTAGTAGTAGTAGTAGTAGTAGTAGTAGTAGTGGTAATAGTAGTAGTAGTAGTAGTAGTAGTAGTAGAAGTAGTAGTAGTAGTAGTAGTAGTAGTAGTAGTAGTAGTAGTAGTAGTAGTAAAAATGGTGTATTTTTTATACACACACACACACACACACACACACACACACACACACACACACACACACACACACACACACACACACACACACACTAATCATTACCTTCACACACGCACACACACTCCTCCCATTCCCGTGTCTGCTCCTCCCCCCTAAAACCTCCCCCGTACCCCCTCAAAAAATAAATAAATAAATAAAATAAATAAATATGAGTGGAATACTTAGCGAGAGCACATGGAAAATTTATCACTTTTGCTCTGCTTTCTGAAAATAATAGATAAATAAATAAAAATCATTCGGACATCAGACTGCGTGACTTATTTCCATTTATATGAATCATGTATGTGTCTACGTAGCATGTATGTATGTATGTATGTATGTATGTATGTATGTATATTATGTGTTATCGTATGCATCAGAGAACGAAATGTGGAAGATGAACAGTATGAATAGTGAACGAGATGGTGATGATGGTGCTGCGAGCCAAGGAACACCAAGAAGAGATGAAACACCAAAGAAGGAAGGATATGAGAAAACAAGACAGAAAGAAGGAAGGAAGAGAAGTAGAAGGAAGAAGAAGCTTAATATTACGCAGATTATATTTATAACTTAAAGAAACACCAAGAAGAAATGAAATACTAAAGAAGAAGGAAGAATGGGAGCAAACAAAAAAGACAGAAAGGAGAAATGTAGAAGGATGTAACTTAATTAAGATTGTTTGTATATATTTACAGCTCATGCGAACATTATACAACTTCCGACAGTTATATTAGTACACAACATCCTCTGTGCGCATCATCATCATCATCGCCTTCCCCTGAACCCACAATTTCACAAGCGCCTCCTACAAAATTAGGGACGCAAAAAGATCGTGGAAGATGAATACAAAAAGTTGCGAGTTGAAACTTTAATCTTTATTGTGATGTGTAGCGAACAAGATGATATTAAATGGATAGCATTGTGTTTTTTTTTTTTATGTGAGAGGGGCACTGGTCAAGGACAACAAAAAGAGCGAAAAAAAAAAAAAGCCCACTGAGGTGCCAGTCCCAGAAGATGTCAAAAGGATCATCCAAAATTGGAGGATAAGCGCCTTGAAACCTTCCTCTTGAAAGAGTTCAAGTCATAGGAAACAGGAGATACGGAAGCAGGAAGGGAGTTCCAGAGTTTACCATAAAAAGGGATGAATGATTGAAAATACTGGCTAACTCTTGCATTACAGAGGTAGACAAAATAAGGGTGAGAGAAAGTAGACAAGTCTTGTGTAGCGAGGCCACTAGAGGAGGGAGGCATGCAGTTAGCAAGATCAGAAGAGCAGTTAGCATGAAAATGGCGGTAGAAGATAGCAAGACATGCAACACTGCGACGATGAGAGAGAGAAGCTGAAGACAGTCAGTTACAGGAGAGGAGTTGATAAGACGAAAAGCTTTTGATTACACCCTGTCTAGAAGATCGGTATGAATGGAACCCCCGCCCCCACATAACGTTTTTTATTCCACCCTGTCTAGAGGAGCAGTGAGCAGATAGAGTTGACCCACGTTGTAGTTGACCTTTGACATGTGAATCTTAAGGTGGACCAAAGCGAGAAGCAGAACCTTGATAACCAGACCGTATTTGTAGCCTCCAACCGCGCCGTGAGAACCTGCCAGGGGTGAGGACTTCATGAGACTCCCGCCACCCAGCACACTGACTTGTCTCCTACAGGGCCTGTATTCATGAACGCTTTGCTCTCTCACTACGACTATCATTCAAGGCCACAGAGATGATCAGCCGTTTTCCTAAGCGTGTTTCTCCTCTTAATGTGGGAATGTTGTTCATCTGTCACTAGAACCGTAAAAATAACTTAAAAGAAAAAAAGAGTGTTTCATGTCTGTGTAGGAAACATATTCTAAAACACTTCTGCGCACCTACATTATATTTTCAAATGGTCCCTGTTAAAGTTACACGGATTTTTAAAGGTGTGTTTTTTTTTTTTTTTTATGGTTTCAGTGACAGAGTAACATGCCTTCTATATTACGAACAGGAAAAACGGGCTTGAGAACCCGGCTAATCATTGCTGTGACCTTTGAAGACAGTCGTGGTGAGAGAGCAAAGCGATTCTGAATACGGGTCTGTCTCTTGAGAACTGACAGCATTGCATATCACAGTGTGGTCTGTTAATGAAACAAAGGACATGTAGCATCTCGTGCTGCCAGAGTTTGGGTGAAATTACACATCGAGAATAAACGCAGAGGGTGTTCTTGTTCTCCTCCTCCACCACCACCACCACCACCTCTTCCTCCTCCTCCTCCTCCTCCTCCTCCTCCTCCTCCTCCTCCTCCTCCTTCCAGTCAAGACGTGGGTACAACTGCCGTGTCCCAGTTACCGCTCTCTCTGGACCACAGCAGCGCATCCATAGCGGCCTCGTTACAACTATAGTAATACTCTTCCCACCCATAACTTCAGCAAGCCACTCCCTCTATATAGAAGTGGGTCGCTGCCAGGCGCCGAGCAGAGGACATGCGGCGGGGTGGGGCCGCGGCCTGGGATGCGCTGAGAATCTACCAGTTGTTAGGTTTCGTGAGGAGAATGTCAGGAGATCAACAGGGGGATTTGAGAGTGAGGGAAGGCGAAGGCACAGGGGACGTGGATGAGGGAGGCTGCCTGACTTGTGGCTGCCTCTGTACTGTTGTAGGCTTGTATTTTTAATGAAACACTTCCTTCCTTCCTTCCTGCAGACTGTTTTCAAAGGGTGCAGATGTAAATAGTCGCGTTTTCATTGGTGTTGTGCCCCGCCCCAGTCTCCCTGACATGTAAAGGAGAAGGAGAAGAAGAAAAGAAGAAGAAGAAGAAGAAGAAGAAGAAGAAGAAGAAGAAGAAGAAGAAGAAGAAGAAGAAGAAGAAGAAGAAGAAGAAGAAGAAGATGATGATGATGATGATGAACAGCAACAACAACAACAACAACAACAACAACAATAACAACAACAACAACATCCACTACTCAGTCCTCCTCCCTCCCCTGAAAAAAAAAAACTCCCAAGATGCGCAATGTGTTCCAACGTGTTGCCGTGTTCGTTAACTTAGACCTTCCACGCCGCACCCAAGCCTTCCAGGGACCTTCCAGGCTCTTTCTATCCTGGCTCTCACACCAGTGCCCGAGTGATGTTTACGTTTTCTTTGACTATGTATGTATGTATGTACGTGAGAGATAATTTAAGGGTCTGCTTTTTTTTTTTTTTTTTTACACACATACCCATCTCCACCTATCGTTACCATCCATACATAAACTTGTCTTATCTTCTTTTAAAAGCTTCCTAATGACTCAACATCACCAACCTGATTATTGAGTACATTCCATTCATCTGCCACTCTATTTAAGAACCAGTTCCTTCCCATCTCTTCAAAATCTATTTTTTTTCAAGCTTGAACCCACTACTTTTTGCTCTATCCTCATTACTGATGCTGAGAATTTTGTTTACGTCACCCCTGTTCTATCCCATATACCACCTAAATTTCTGACTTTTTGCCCACGGCCATGGTCTACCTTTTTTGTGTATGTATGTATGTATGTACGTATGTATGTATGTATGTATGTATGTATGTATGTATGTATGTATGTTAACCCTTTCACTGCGATCCGAAACAATTAACAGCACTAGAAATAATGCATGAAATTTTTGTAAGCACCTACGAGAAAGGGACCGACAGAGAATAGGTTTTGCAATTTCTACCCAGTTTACAGATAGGAGGTGGCTGGAGAACAAGCAAACATGTTCAGAGTGATTAGTAATTAAGGACAGATGTACCAAATAACAGTCAAAGGATTAAGTTATGCATTAAAAAAAAAAGAAGTTTCCAGTCACTTCCCACGTTTCCTTTGACTAAGAAACCAGGAAAGCAATAACCGTACGTACATTAGCAAGGCATCGTTTGACATTTACGCATGAACAGTGTGTACACATTACGCAACCAATGTTTTCCTTTCTTTCTTTACAACTCGCAATGAAATTTGAGGCCTACACGATGAGGTTAGTACAAGATTAATGTTTGTTTGTAGGGGTAATGAATGACTCTCTCTCTCTCTCTCTCTCTCTCTCTCTCTCTCTCTCTCTCTCTCTCTCTCTCTCTCTTATCCTTCCTCTTTTGCATTGTTGTTATTCACTCTATAAATAAACTACAAAAATAAAATTATCATATCTACTGCAAGAATGATAACAATAATGCAATACTTAGTTATTTCACATTGTAATTCACGATACTACTACTACTACTACTACTACTACTACTATTACTACTACTACTACTATTACTACTACTACTACTACTACTACTACTACTACTACTACTACTACTACTACTAACTACTATTACTATTACTACTACTGCTTCTACTACTACTGCTACTACTACTACTACTACTACTACTACTATTACTACTACTCCTGTCACATGTTTACAAGGACCACAGCAGGGCACGGGAGGGGATCGAACGGGGATACACAGGTGAGATAGACAAGGGTGCAGACTAGGGGACCAACAGGTAGAACATTCACTCAATCCTTTACTTATTTAACGCCACCGCTGCAGTAGTAGTAATAGTAGTAGTATTAGTATTAGTAGTAGTAGTAGTAGTAGTAGTGGTAGAAGCTTCACATCACCACCACTACCACCCCACCATCATCAAAACATGCCTATCACATACCAAACACCATCACCACCATTATTACCATCACCACCCACCCTCACACTCCCTCCCACACCCCCCACCAGCACCAGCACCACCCACGCTAAACCCGCCAAGACCACCACCCGAGAGAGAGAGAGAGAGAGAGAGAGAGAGAGAGAGAGAGAGCTTAGCGGAGTCAGTTGCTCGCCACTAGCTCGCTCACTCGCCGCGTCCGCCAGTTCTCGCGGCTTCTCGTCTCTCAGTTGCCGTTTATCCCGTGCAGAGGAAGGCTGTGTGCTGCTCCCTCTCTCCCTCTCCCTCTCTCTCCCTCCCGGTGTGTCAGTCCCGCCGCTGTGGTGTGGCGCGACTGTCTGTGGCTGTGGTGTAGAGGGTGTAGCTGTGTGTACCTGTGTGTTGCTGTGACGGCCCCTGCCCAGGTGTGCTTACGTCATGCTTGAAGGTACGTAGTGTGTGTGTGTGTGTGTGTGTGTGTGTGTGTGTGTGTGTGTGTGTGTGTGTGTGTGTGTGTGTGTGTGTGGCAGGTTCAGTAGTGTTTTTCGTGTATTTATTTTGTTGCATTTTTGTGTTTTTATTTACTCCTTGGGATTGTGGGTGCTTTTTTTTTTTGAGAGTGTTTAGTCTGGTGATCATTTATCTTAATTGTCTCTCATTTGTCTTCATTTTCTTGATTCTGTCTGCCTCTCTCTCTCTCTCTCTCTCTCTCTCTCTCTCTCTCTCTCTCTCTCTCTCTCTCTCTCTCTCTCTCTCTCTCTCTCTCAAGCCGGAACAAAACAACAGTTACTGTATTTACCAGTGTACAACAGCAGCAACAACAACAGCAACAGCAGCAGCAGCAGCAGCAGCAGTAGCTACTACTACTACTACTACTACTACTACTGTTGTTGTTGTTGCTTCTAATTTGACCCCCATGGAGACTTTCCCGTGGGAAAAACAAAGCAAATTAAATACTTCAGTTAAACACACACACACACACACACACACACACACACACACACACACACACACACACACACACACACACACACACACACACACACACACACACACACACACACACACACAGTCATAGTCAGTCAAGCAGAGAGAGAGAGAGAGAGAGAGAGAGAGAGAGAGAGAGAGAGAGAGAGAGAGAGAGAGAGAGAGAGAAACTCATAAGTCTATACCAATTCTCTCTCTCTCTCTCTCTCTCTCTCTCTCTCTCTCTCTCTCTCTCTCTCTCTCTCTCTCTCTCTCTCTCTCGTTGGGTCCAGGTGGTGGTCTTCCTATTACCTCTGATCAATGGATTGGAGGGAAGTGAGGGAGGGAGTGGAGGGAAGAAGGGAGGAGGGGGGAGGGAGTCTGTACTGTTTCCTGTGGGCAAATATAGGAGACAAAAGTGGAGAGAGTAAGAGAAAGGCAAGTCTCTCTCTCTCTCTCTCTCTCTCTCTCTCTCTCTCTCTCTCTCTCTCTCTCTCTCTCTCTCTCTCTCTCTCTCTCTCTCTCTCTCTCATCCTCTTCCTTCAGGCAGTTTCTGTTATCTTTTCCTCCTTCTCTCCTTCCCTCCATCCTCCCATCCTCTACCCCTTCCCTTCCTTCTCTCCTTCATTTCTTCCATTCTTCTGCCCCTCCTTCCACTCCCTCCATCAATCTCTCTCTTCCTTCGCTCCCTCATTCCCTCCACCTTCCCTCCCTCCCTCCCTCCCTCCCTCTCTTCCTTGTGGAATTAAGGTGGAGGTTACCTTGGAGGAGGGAAAGTGATGAGCAGAGGGGGTGGAGGGAGGGAAGATGGAACTGGAATGGAGGGAAGATAGAGAAGTGGAGTGAAGAAGGAAGGAGGGAGGGAGGGAGGGAAATTGGTGTAATGGGATGGATATTTCCGGTCCTGGAGTACACTGATCTCTCTCTCTCTCTCTCTCTCTCTCTCTCTCTCTCTCTCTCTCTCTCTCTCTCTCTCTCTCTCTCTCTCTCTCTCTCTCTCTCTCTCTCTCTCTCTCTCCCTACCTACCTACAGGGCCTGACCTAGAAAGCTTAGGTCATGCCTCCCTCCACTCTCTCTCTCTCTCTCTCTCTCTCTCTCTCTCTCTCTCTCTCTCTCTCTCTCTCTCTCTCTCTCTGATATTCCCCCTCCCCCCATCTGTTTCTCCGCCCCCTCCCCCTCTTTATCATACCCGCATCTCTCCCTCGTCCCTCCCGCCTCCTTTTCTTTCGTCTAACTATCCTTCCTTCCAATCTTATCTCTTCCTTCAATCCTTTTGTCCTCTTCTTCTCTCATCCTTTACTTGATTTTCTCTCCTCAACGTTCGTCTTTTC